>NW_021963200.1:0-148985 GCF_901765095.1 Microcaecilia unicolor | reverse complement strand
ATAGGGTTACGACAGAAAAATATAGATAAGCATGATCCAGATCATGAATGAATTTATTTATTTGGATTTTGCTCACACCTTTTCAGTAGTAGCTCAAGGTGAGTTACATTCAGGTACACTAGGCAGGTACCAGTCCCAGGAGGGCTCACAATCAAGTTTGTACCTGAGGCAATGGAGAGTTAAGTGACTTGCCCAAGGTCACAAGAAGCAGCAGTGGGATTTGAACCAGTGCTCTAACCAGTAGGCCACTTGTCCACTCCCTGGTGATTCAGCTCCAAAAAGATCCAAAGATCTTTTTGCTACATATCTATATCTATAAAATATTCCCCAGAAAGAGTCATATGACAGTGGGAATTTTTCTTGTTAGGATAAGAAATTCATACAACCTCAAAAAATTAGTAGAGCTACATGAGGGGGGGTTAAAAAGGAGACATGGAGAAAGTATGGGAGAAGTACTAGGGGGGGGGGGGGGGGGGAGCTGGGCTATAATCTCAAAAGTTTAACAAAAAGCCAGTATGGAAAGACACCAAAGCAGACAACATAAGTGTTTGTGACCCAATGTGAAGCGGTTCACTTCCTCATCCTGCAACGTGACCTCTGCAGGGGAGGGAGAGAGAACAGCTGATGCTGGAAAATTCGCAGAATTCTGACGTTCTGCAAGAGTGGGGAATTCTACGCAAATTCTGTGCTGTACAGTAGTAAAGAATTCCCCAGAAGTAGAGTTTGCACCATGGTTCAGTAGCTGTTGGAATATGGATTAAAAAATGAGCTGATATTTTCTACTTTTTTATTTTTTAAAGAAAGATAAGAGTGCTGCTGCATGCTGGCACTGCCAAGATCATCACCACTTGTGTGCGAGATTCAATCCTGCTTGACAAATGAAAAATATTTCCTCCAATTTATTATAAAAAAGTATTACTTGTTGCTTCATGGAGAGTCCTCTATTCTTGGTACTATCTGAAAGAACAAACAATCATTCCCTATGCACCTGTTCCACTCTACTTATTGGCCTCATTCACATCTCCTCCCAGCAATGTCTTCTCCAAACTGAAAAGCATTACCCTCTTTCACCTTTCTCCACAGGGAAGCTGTTCCATCCCCTTGATCATTTTTGCTGCTCTCTAAACCCTTCCTAGTTCCACTATATCTCTTGTGAGATGGAGCAATCATAACTGTACAATATACTCAATAAGTGGTCATACCATCAACAAACAGAAGCATTATATTTCTCATTTTATTTTCCATTCTTTCCTAATAATACCAAGAACTTTTATTTAATGTGAAATCCTTTTTTATTGATGAACAGGACAGCTGGAAGTAATACACAAAGAACATGATCAACCCCAGGCTGAACAACACAAGAGTACTTCATGATGTAGCAAACATTTTAAACACATACCCTCCCCAGATGCTGCATAGGAGAGATACAAATCAGATTGAGTCAATTTAGAAGACGGCTCCTGGCTGCAGGCTAGACCAAAAGCACTCCCAACAGTAACGAAATTGCCGCCCAGGTGTGGTGTAGATCTCTGGAATGTTCATACCTTCCATTGATAACAAATTTATCATTTGGGACCTCCAGGAAGACACTGTGGGAGCAGACGGCTCTCCATTGCTGTAAAATGGTTTTCTTCATAATAGAGAACCAGATCACGCAAAAAATCTAGAAGGTCTGGAGATACTAAGCAGGGTAGCTGAAAATCCTTAAACAAAGTCTCAGGCTCACATTGACACCGCACTCCAAAATGTACGCACACTAGGGCACAACCAGAACATGTGTCCCAGTGTGGCAGAGGCAACATGACACCTGGGGCAGTCCCTTGAACCTGCAAACATCACCCACTATGCCTGGTGCAGCGAGATGTATATTCTAAGAAGGAACTTGTATTGTAGTTCCCAGTTGAGCACTGCAGGTAGTTTTATATGTCTGCTGAAGACAGGTTTGAATACATTGCGCAGTTGGTGTTGACAAGTCCAAATTCCATTGTCTCTAAGTGGGCATAGTCTAAATCCGCTGTTGAATATTGCAGGTATTTATGGTGGAATGCCAAGGGCACTGGATTTTGAGAATTCAAAGTGAGTGCTTCGCGCAATGTTTCCGACACATCCTCACACAAATCCTCCCAAGGCAAACTTTTCATGTAGTGTTGTAGTTGAAAATAAGCAAAATGATCCATGTGAGGAGTGGTAATGGGTACAGAGTTCCTCAAATGGCTGCAATCATCCATCTTCCAAGAGTAGCTGTGCCAAGTAATGAATCCCAAGAACTGCCCAGCAAGCGAAAACCTGAGAGTCTGTGCCCGGCGGAAAGTCTGGATTGTGTCGGATTGCTGCCGAAAACTGATTTCGTATGCATAACCATCTCTAGGCAGCTCTGGCCGATTTTAGAAACAGATTCATTCGCAGGTGCGGTGGGGAGCGCTTCGGTATGGTATGTAGTTGCCAGCTGCCGAGAATTGATGTCATCTGCATAACCATCTCCAGGCGGCTCTGGTCGATTTTAGAAACGGATTCATTTGCAGATGTGGTGGGGAGCAATGCGGTATGGTATGTAGTTGCCAGCTAAAGTGAAATCTGCAAAAAAGGTTAGTTTCCAGTCTTGACAGAGAAAAGTCATTCAGCCCCCTAAACCAATAATTAATATGTCTCATTATACATGTCACTGTAAGATACTGTACATTCAGCAAGCCCAGCTCCACATGAGACTTAGGTTTTGGAGAACTGAAATAGGTAAGCGAGCCTTTTTCCCTTGCCACAGATATGTCTGCAACAGCCTATGTAAGGCACGTTCATCTCTTGTAAGCAGATAGAAAGGGAGCATCTGAAAAAGACACAACCACTTCAGGACACATATCGTATTAAAAAGTACTTCACGTCCCAGAAGAGAAATAGGATAGGCATACCACAAGGTGAGAGTCCGCTGCAGCGAAGACATCAAGGGTCGGATATTACAGGCATACAAGTCAGACAGGTTGGCCAGTATAATAACTCCCAGGTATTTAATCCACCCCCCTGTCCAACAAAAAGGAAAGGCCCCTTGCCATGTGTTGGGAATTTTAGGAGAGGACGGGAGCAACACTGATTTAGTCAAGTTCAGTTTAAAGCCTGACATGGCACCATATACAGAAATCAACTGCAATAACTGGGAAACAGAAACCTGAGGATTTGTGAGTGTTAATAGTAACAGGCTTATTTTTGAAAGAGAAGGGTGCCCATCTTTCGACACAAATCGAGAGATGGGCATCCTTCTCACAGGGTCGCCCAAATCAGCATAATCGAAAGCTGATTTTGGGCGTCCTCAACTGCTTTCCATCGCAGGGACGACAAAAGTGCCCGGGGCGTGTCAGAAGCATAGAGACGGGGACTGGGGCGTGCTTAACACATGGGCGCCCTCAGCCAATAATGGAAAAAAGAAGGGTGCCCCTGACGAACACTGGGACGACTTTACTTGGTCCTTTTTTTTTTACGACCAAGCCACAAAAATGTGCCCTAAATGACCAGATGACTACCGGAGGGAATCGGGGATGACCTCCCCTTAATCCACCAGTGGTCACTAACCCCACTCCCACCCTAAAAAAAATTTTTAAATATTGTTTCCAGCCTCTATGCCAGCCTCAAATATCATACCCAGCTTCATGACAGCAGTATGCAAGTCCCTGGAGCAGTTTTAGTGGGTACTGCAGTACACTTCAGGCAGGCGGACCCAGACCATCCCCCCCCCACCTTTATACTTGTGGTGGTAAATGTGAGCCCTCCAAAACTCACCACAAACCCAATGTACTCACATCTAGGTGCCCCCCTTCATCCCTAAGGGCTATGGTAGTGTTGTACAGTTGTGGGGAGTGGGTTTTGTGGGGGGGAGGTTGGGGGCTCCGCACACAAGGTAAGGGAGCTCTGCACCTGGGAGCTTTTGCTGAAGTCCACTGCAGTGCCCCCTAGGGTGCCCGGTTGGTGCCCTGGCATGTGAGGGGGACCAGTGTACTACGAATGCTGGTTCCTCCCACGACCAAATGGCTTGGATTTTGTCATTTCTGAGATGGGCGTCTCGGTTTCCATTATCGCCGAAAATCGGGGACGACCATCTCTAAGGTCGACCTTAATGTTGAGATTTGGGTGTCCCCGGCCGTATTATCGAAACAAGATGGACACCCATCTTGTTTCGATAATACGGGTTTCCCCGCCCTTCACGGGGATGTCCTGTCCTCAGGAAAACTTGGGCGCCCGTTCGATTATGCCCCTCCACGTCAGCTGCAAAGGCCATAACTTTAAACACTTGATTTTGTATCGTTACTCCTGCCAGCTCCTCAGTATTACGTAATGTACATAGTGGTTCAAACGTGCGGATGAACAAAAAAGGAGAGAGAGGGCACCCCTGTTTTGTGCCGCGTAACATAGGGAAGGTTTCAGTACAGAGCCCATTAACCAGGAATGCAGCACTAGGTTCCACATAAAGAACAGTCGGTGCCTTAAAAAGCCATCCCGAAGCTCCTAGATAAGTGAGAGTCTCAAATAAAAATTGTCCACGATGCAAAAATACTCTTCTTGGATGGTGCCTCCTAATGTCAAACCCAGTCCCCATTCTCATAAAGTCTTCCTGCAATTCCTTACAATTGACAAGTGACCTAACAATTTTGAACTTAGTGTTATCTATGAATTTGATCACTGCCACAAAGATGGTAACTGGTATCCCATGCTGGGCATCTATCACCCCTCAGCAGAGGTGGCTTCAATGGCTGCCAATCAAGTTTCAAATTAGATTCAAAATCTTACTACTGGTTCACAGGGTGTTGAAGCAAGGTGTAACATGGAGGGGCATAATCGAAACGCGCCAGTCATCTATATGGCCGGCCATCTTTGGGGCCGGCTCTGCAAAGGGGCGGTGCCAACCGTATTATCAAAAAGATGGCTGGCGGTCAAATGTTGAGATCGCTGGATTTGCAGATGGCCGGCTTCAAAAAAAGTGGAAAAAATCCAAGTGCTTGTCACAGCTTTTTCAGTAGTACCAGTGGGATTTGAACTGGCTACCTCTGGATTACAAGACCAGTGTTCTAACCACTTGGCCACAGCTCCACTTATTTGGATGTCCCTCCCTTTTGATTATGCCCCTTCAGGTCTCTCACAGCCAATCATAGACAGCTAAATGCGCTGTGGTTGGCTGAGAGAGACCTGAAGGGACATAATCAAAAGGGAGGAACATCCAAGTAAGTGGAGCTGTGGCCAAGTGGTTAGAGCACCGGTCTTGTAATCCAGAGGTGGCCGGTT
Organism: Microcaecilia unicolor; assembly: GCF_901765095.1. Lineage (NCBI taxonomy): Eukaryota > Metazoa > Chordata > Amphibia > Gymnophiona > Siphonopidae > Microcaecilia > Microcaecilia unicolor. The sequence goes on along the minus strand of NW_021963200.1, from coordinate 143,723 downwards.
CAAATCCCACTGGTACTACTGAAAAAGCCGAGCAAAAATAGTTTTGATTTAGGACGTCCCTAACGAGCACTTCGATTTTTTTTTGGGGTGGGAGGGGGTTAGTGACCACGGGGAGTAAGGGGAGGTCAACCCCTATTCCGCCGGTGCTCATCTGGTCAATTGGGGCCCCTTTTTAAAGCTGGGTCGTGAAAAAAAGGGACCAAGTAAAACCAGCGAAATGCTCGTCAAGGCCAGCTTTCTTTTTTCCATTATCGGGCAAAGCCAGCCATCTCGTGAGCACGCCCCCGTCCCGCCTTCACTACCCTACCAACACGCCCCCTTGAAATTTCGACGGCTCCACGATGGAAAGCAGTTGAAGCCGGCCAAAATCAGCTTTCGATTATACCGATTTGGCTGGTTTCAGGAGATCGCTGGCCAGCTTCCGATTTGTGTCGGGAGATCGCCGGCGATCTCTTTCGAAAATGAGCTGGATAGTAACATAGTAGATGACGGCAGAAAAAGATCTGCACAGTCTATCCAGTCGGCCCAACAAGATAAACTCATATGTGCTACTTTTTGTGTATACCTTACCTTGATTTGTATCTGCCATTTTCAGGGCACAGACCGTAGAAATCTGCCCAACACTAGCCCTGCCTCTCAACCACCAGCCCCGCCTCTCACCACCGACTCTGCCACTCAATCTCAGCTAAGCTTCTGAGGATCCATTCCTTCTGAACAGGATTCCTTTATGTTTATCCCACGCATGTTTGAATTCCGTTATCGTTTTCATCTCCACCACCTCCCGCGGGAGGGCATTCCAAGTATCCACCACTCTCTCAGTGAAAAAATACTTCCTGACATTTTTCTTGAGTCTGTCCCTTCAATCTCATTTCATGTCCTCTAGTTCTACCACCTTCCCATCTCCGGAAAAGGTTCGTTTGCGGATTAATACCTTTCAAATATTTGTACTCTATTACTTGGCTTCATTTTTCAGGGAGAGAGCTGCAATCTCAGTAGGCTGGATACTAAGACTGTGATTCTCATGCTGTACAGTTGGAAACTATGGAATATATGTGCCTAGTACAAGTTAGAACAATGCAGGAGACGGTGCCTTTTAACCAATGGCTGAAAACCCACTTAGTTCAGCAGGGTATTGCACTTGGGGGTGGTTGGGGTGAATGGGTGGCTGTTACCAGGAGTGGATATAGGGCATTATTTTTTCAGAGCGTCTTCAGGAGCTGTTGGAAGATCTGTGTTATGCTATATTTTTGTTTACTTATGGATGTTGATTTTGTAAGCCGCTTAGGATTTTGTCAGGGTATAAATGTTTTAAATAAATAAATTTTCTTGTCTAGATCATTATAAATATGTTAAAAAGTACTGCTGGAGAACTACTACTGACCTTTCTCCATTGAGAAAACTGACCATTTAGCATTACTCTCTATTTTCTCCCTTTTAACTACTTTCCATACTAGAGTAAGACATTTTCCCTATCTCATGGCTTTTTAATTTCCTCAGGAGTTTATCATGAACGATTTTTATCAGATATCATATGAAAATTCATACATACTATGTAAGCAGGCTCACCCTTATCAACATGTTGTTTAAGCCCTTCAAAAAATTCTAACTCTTTGCTAAATCCGTGCTAGCTCTGCCCTTTGGCCACCACACAGAAGCAACGCTTAGACAGTTAGAAACTTACATCCAGAGACCTTCACTCCAAGCTAGAGCCATGCAACATGGCCCATAGCAAAGGATGGCTGCAGCAATGACCTTACTGAGTATGTTTTGAGGAAAGAACTGTAGCAAAGTTCTTCTGCAATTCCATACAGTCTACTTCCATTTTAACTACTTTCATTAACTTTTTATAATCTGCAGAATATAAAACAGGGGTTAAAAAAAAAAAAAGAAAATCCACAGGAAGTGTGATTGAAAGCAAAAGGAAAGAACTACAACTCAAATATGCTCTGCCCCCAAACTACACCACTGAGCTACAAATATAAAACCTGCCGATGCTTTCCAAATAATAGTAAAACACACAGGATAGGCTTGTTAGAACCTGTACACTATGACATGAAGCAACATCTTTTACAGTATAGTGTCTTCAAAAACATCATATCGTTTATGGCATTTAACAGTCGTATATAATTCTATAACATATTTCAGCAGCCAGGATAGATTTGAGTTATGGTCTTGAAGGAGCACTCTGGTATTTAAAAAAGCCAGAGGCTACATGACAAGAATTGTGAAAGTGACTAGAAGTAAATATGAGGAATAAAGGTAGCCAGGTATATGCTCAGCATCCCTGGTCTGGCAGATGACTGCTACAGGTTGGGAAGTAGCCCATAGAATGATTTTAAGGTGAATGGATGACAGCAACAAGAAAAGTAACAGAAGGAGGGACAAAATGTTAGCCATAACAAAAGGGAAAATTTTTAAAAGGTTTACAAATCAGATGAATTAGAAAAGCAATACAAATTATACCTTAAACCTGCAAAATGGATTTTCCTGTGTGAACTCTACTGGTGGGATATTATTGTTGAAATATCCTTTGCCTGTTCCCCAAAAAGCCTGTAGCTGGTTCCACTTCGCTAAAATGGCATCTCGCTGTATTTATCAGTTGATTGGATTGAGCAGGATTTTGAGCAGGTTGACCAAACAGACCCCCTAAGGCTGAAAAATAGACAGATATTTGAAAAAAAGAATGTGTGCATCAATACAGCAAACATATGCAATGTTCTTACAATTACAGTCCACAGGTAAATGACAAAAGGTTAAAAAGCTGTATATCTTTGATCTGACAGAAAGTCACTTGTTTTACAGCATACAACTGCTATTGAAATATATGTGTATATTATTTTTAAAAAATGTTTTCTTTAACCATTCATATATATTCATTACCAGCTTTGCATAGATACTAATGCCAATGGTCTGAGACCTGTGATTTCACAGAAACATAAAAAAATGACAGCACAGGTCCCAACCATTATTCCTTCCTTCCCTTATAAAGCCTAAATGCTTGTCTAATGCTTCCTTGAATACAGACAGTGTCTCCACCACCTCCACTAGGATGCCGTTCCACATCCATCACCCTTTCTGTAAAGACATGCTTTGACAGATTATTCCCCTTTCATCTTAATGTGAATGTCGTTGTAACATATTGTAAGCCACATTGAGCCTGCAAATGGGTGGGAAAATGTAGCAAATAAATAAATAAATCATATGCCCCCTTGTTCCAGAGTTTCCTTTCAATTAAAAGACTGACTTGCTGTGCATTTATGCCACAGAGGTTTAAAATGTTTCCCCTCCTCTTACTTTCGAGATCTTTAAGTTTGTTTCATATGCTTCATAATGAAGACCACTAACCATTTTAGTAGCTTCCCTCGGAATTCACTCCATCCTGTTTATATATTTTAGAAAGTACGATCTCCAGAACTGGACACAGTAATCTAAGGGGTCCTATTACTAAGCAGCAGTAAAATGTGGCCTGCAATAGTGTGGGTGTGTGTTTTTGGCACATGCTGGCCATATTTACTGCAGCTGGCCACACAATGACCTAGCGGTAAGGGCTCAAGCTCTACTTGCGCGGTAATCATGCAATGTGCATCAATGTGGCTGTGCTGACGATTACCACCGAGAATGCCCCCATGATAGAAAATAGAAAAAATATTTTTCTACTGTGGAAAGCAGCGCACCCTAACTTCTAAACTACAGGATGCCTGCGCTACCCCTGCGGTAGTGCCAATTTGGCCACATGCTACCTGCGTGTTAGCCCTACCGCTACTTAGTAAAAGGACCCTAAATGAGTGTCCAGCAGACTTAGAATCCAATTCACTCATCCTGGTTTAAGATTACATAGCATGGGTCAATTCCTCTGGCTCCTTGTTAACTCCAGTTTTATCAAAAAGTGAAGTTCCTATACATGGGGAAATATGTACTTATTGTGTGAATCTTAAGCGCTGTGAAACCATTCTTCCCTAGGGAAATATTTCACAACCTAATACAAAACAATGGTACTAAGCCATGCAGACTACTGCACATGGAATTTATGCGGATGTAAAGAACAACTCACAAAGAAACTCCAGACCGCTCAAAACACAGCAGCCAGGCTGATATACTGGTAAAACACGATTCGAAAGTGCCAAACCCCTCCGAGAAAAACTGCACCTGGCTCCCAATCAAAGAATGTATTGCCTTCAAAATCTGCCACCCTGGTCCACAAACTTTCTCGGTGAAGCCCCAGGATACATGACAGACCTCATAGACCTACCAACCAGAAACCACAATCGGAATCATCCAAGAACCACACCTAAACCTCCATACCTGAACTGCAAAGGACTCAAATACAAATCAACTTATGCATCCAGCTTCTCCTATATAAGCACACAACTATGGAATGCACTAGAGCCTTCGAGTGTGCGGGGGGGGGGGGGGGGGGCCGCAACCGCTGCATGCGCAGCCATCTTACCCGCCAGTTGCGCGAGAGCCCCGATCAGTTCGATAACAAAGCAATAACCAGAGGACAACTCCAGAGAATTAGAACAAATCCAAAGGGGAGGTGGGCGAGGTATGTGAGAACAATCAGCCTGCTGTCCTCAAGAATACCTGCTACAGGTATGTATCTTTATTTTCTCCGAGGACAAGCATGGCTGCTTGGCTCACGACTGGGGTATCCCTAGCCCCCCGGCTCACTCAAGTCACTTAACCCTCCATTGCCCCATGTAAGCCGAATTGAGCCTGCCATGAGTGGGAAAGCGCGGGGTACAAATGTAACAAAAATAAAATAAATAAAACAATAAAGAGAGGTCAATTGGGCCTCGCAACAGCGAGGACATAACAAGGATTGACCTACGAACTAGAACATCTGAGAGTGCAGCCTGGAACAGCATAAAAAATGGGCCTGGGGGGGGGGGGGGGTGGAGTTCGATTCTAACCCCAAACAGATTCTGCAGCACCGACTGCCCGAAACCGACTGTTTGCGGTCCGGTATCCTGCTGAAGGCAGTAGTGAGATGTGAATGTGTGGATTGAAGACCACGTCGCAGCCTTGCAAATCTCTTCAATGGATGCTGACTTTAAGTGAGCCACTGACGCAGCCATGGCTCTTACGTTATGAGCCGTGACATGGCCCTCTAGAGTCAACCCATCCTGGGCATAAGTGAAGGAAAAGCAATCTGCTAGCCAATTGAAAATGGTGCATTTCCCGACTGCGATTCCCCTTCTGTTGGGATCAAAGGAAACATACATTTGGGCGGACTGTCTGAAGGGGCTTGTCCACTCCACGTAAAAGGCCAATGCTCTTGCAGTCCAGCAGGGCAGGTATGGAGGACGGGGAAAAGAATGTTGGCAAGACAATTGACTGGTTCAGATGGAACTCCGACACCACCTTCGGCAAGAACTTAGGGGTGAGTACAGAGGACTACTCTGTTATGATGAACTTGAGATAAGGAGCATGCACTACCAGGGCTTGAAGCTAACTGACCCTACAAGCTGAAATAACAGCCACCAAGAAAATGACCTTCCAGGCCAAATACTTCAGATGGCAGGAATTCAGTGGCTCAAACGGAGGCTTCATCAGCTGGGTGAGAACGACGTTGAGATCCCGTGACACTGGTGGAGGTTTGACGGGGGGCTTTGACAAAAGCAAACCTCTCATGAAGCGAACAACTAAAGGCTGTGCAGGAGATCAGCTTACCTTCCACATAACAATGAAAAGCACTAATTGCGCTAAGGTGAACCCTTACTGAATTGGTCTTGAGACAGACTCTGAACAAGTGTAGAAGGTATTCTAGCAGGGTCCGTGCTGGACAAGAAGCGGGATCTAGGGCCTTGCTGTCACACCAGAAGGCAAACCTCCTCCATTTGAAAAAAGTACACTTCTTCCGTGGAATCTTTCCTGGAAGCCAAGCAAAACTCAGGAGACCCTCTCAGAGAGACCCCAGGAAGCGAATTCTACGCTCTCAACATCCAGGCCGTGAGAGCCAGAGACTGGAGGTTGGGATGCAGAAGCGCCCCCTCTTCTGAGTTATGAGGGTTGGAAAACACTCCAATCTCCACGGTTCTTAGGAGGATAACTCCAGAAGAAGAGGGAACCAAATCTGAAACGGCCAGAAAGGAGCAATCAGAATCATGGTTCCGCAGTCTTGCTTGAGTTTCACGCAAGTCTGCCCTACTAGAGGTTATGGGAGGATACGCATACAGAAGGCCTGTACCCCAATGTAGGAGAAAGGCATCCGACTCTAGTCTGTCGTGGGCCTGAAGCCTGGAACAGAACTGAGGGACCTTGTGATTGATCTGAGTGGCTAAAAGATCCACTGAGGGGCTGCCCCACTCTTGGAAGATCTTGCGTACAACACCCATGTTGAGCGACCACTCGTGAGGTTGCATTATCCTGCTCAGTCCTGTCGGCCAGACTGTTGTTTACGCCTGCCAGATATGTGGCTTGAAGAACCATGCCGTGACGGCGAGCCCAAAGCCACATCAAGATGGCTTCCCAACACAGGGGCGAGATCCGTGCCCCCTGCTTGTTGATGTAATACATCGCAACCTGATTGTCTGTCCGAATTTGAGGTAGAAGCAGAAGGGCGCCTGGCGGGAGAGATTGTCCATAGTGGTTTCCTGCTGCGTGATCTGCTTGACCACCTGCTTGACTTTCTTGCCAAAAATGTTATCCCCCCGGCAAGGGATATCCGCAATCCGCTGCTGGACTCGATTGTCCAGGTCAGAGGCACGCAGCCATGAGAGTCTGCGCATCACTATACCCTGGGCAGCGGTTCTGGATGCATCATCAAAGAATCATAAGCACCCCTGGACAGGAAATTTACGACATGCCTTCTGCTGCCTGACCACCCTCCTGAAAAGGTTTGGCCTGCTCCGGAGGGAGCTTATCGACCAAGTCCGCTAGTTGCTTCACCGTGTTCCTCAAGTGAATGCTCGTGTAGAGCTGGGTAGGATTGAATCTTGGCCACGAGCACAGAGGGACTGGTAGGCCTTTCTCCCAAAAGAATCCAGGGTTCTAGATTCCCCGCCCCGGGGACACCGAGGCAAAGTCTCTAGAACTCCTGGCTCTCTTCAGAGCGGAATCCACAACCATAGAGTCGGGAGGTAACTGTGACTTCATCAACTCAGGTTCTCCGTGTATCCGATATTGGGACTCAGCTTTCTTGGGAATGGTGGGATTACTTAACGGTTTCATCCAGTTTCCACATAAGAGTCTCCTTGAACACATTTACAAAGGAACTGTGGATGACTCCTTAGGTGGCGAAGGATAGTCAAGGACCTCGAAGCATCTCAGTCCTGGGCTCATCCTCAGACACCACTTGGAAGGGAATAGCCACAGACAGTTCCAGGACAAATGAAGAGAAAGAAAGACTCTCCAGGGGAGAAAGCTTTCCTTTCTGGTGAAGGCGTAAGATCAGAGGGAAGACCACAAGGCTCCTCAGAAGAGAAATATATGGGATCCTCCTCTTCATCCCATGAGCCATCCTCATCGGTGTCGGACAAGAGTTTCCTGACTGCAGTCCGAACGGGCCCGTCTCGACGCCGAGGAGCCACGTCCTCGATGATGATGTCGAGAAGTCGACTCCCGTGCTGGCGGCGATGAAGCTCCCTCCAGCGATGTCAACGGGGGAGTCGACCTGGGCGGCACTGGCGTCGGAGACTTCACCACAGGCAGAGAGCCAGCTGCCGCTTCCATCGACAGTACGGAGGGCGCAAGCACCCCGGTACCGGAACAGACTGACACAGCAGCCCTTCCAGAAGACCTGGAAGAATGGCTTGGATGCGCTCGTCCAGAGTCGCTGTCTAGAAAGGCTGTGGGGTTGGTGCAGGAGTCGGTGTCAAAACCCATGGAAGTTGAGGAGGCGGTACCGGCTGTCAGGAGACCGACACCTCTTGAATGGAGGGTGAGTGCTCCTTCCGGCTTCGACGCTTCACGGGTGTGGAATCCTTCGACGCCCCGGAGCTCCCGGTACTGTGTCTGGAAGGAGACCGATGACATGCTTCTTAGCCTTCGATCGATGCACGTCATCGATACTCCCCGGTACCGACGAGGAATCCACACGCCTCCTCGGGGTCGGTCCGAAAGTGGTCTGGTCCCGGTGGGCCTGCACAGCAGGAGTCTTCGAGGGCAGGTGGAGACCCACTCGAAGGGTCACTGCTCCCAGCGTGTGGTGGTCTCTGGACAGCCATTACCTGCGCTCCCAACATCAATGCCATCTCCGGTGCCGCTGTTGACGCCGAAGATCCGGGCAAAGCTCCAAACAGACGATCCTGACGAGCTTTTCTTGACGCCTGTGTCCGCTTTTTTAAGGCCTAAGACACAACTTACATGCGTCTGGGCGATGGTCGAGCCCAAAGCACTGAAGACACACGCGTGGGGGTCGGTACCTGAGATCGCCCGGTTGGCACTAAGTACACTTCTTGAAGCAGCTGGGAGTCCTCGATGCCATGGACGGGAAAATAGCAGCGGCAAAATCAAAATTCTCGATTGTGCCAAAAATAAGAGCACAACAATGTGGCCGCGACGGAAGCGAAAAGAAACTCAAAAAGGGCAAAAAACTAGGGAATAAATGTGTTTTTTAAAAATAAGTTTTAAAGGAAACAGCTTAAACAACAGAAAGAGGCAAAGGAAGACAAAAAAATCGCCGTAAAACGAAGGCTCTTTTCGGGGCCGAATGGAAAGAGACTGCAAGCAGTCACTCTCTAACCACGGAAAGAAAGAACTGATAGGGGCTCTGTACGACGGGTGGGAAGATGGCCGCGCATGCGCGGTGCGTACCCCCGCGCACTCGAAGGCTCTAGCAAAACATTTTGTTGCTATGGAAGATTTCCGTTCCTGGGGCCACCTTGGATGCCGACCCAGTCGTGAGAACAAGCAGCCTGCTTGTCCTCGGAGAATATCCTGTTACCCTTGTAGTTCAGGTCCTTTCTAGTTTTGTAAAGTCCATATAGTTGAGGACTTGAGCGAGTACTGGCCAGGGCCTACCTCTTTCCTCTCTCCACAACAACCTCTTATGTCATTTTTGTGTCCGGCTTCAGAACTCATTTTGGTGGTGGCAAGATAACTGGCTTCAGCTTGATTATGATTCTTTGGCTTTTTATTAAAAAAAACAAACAACCCAAAACAGACTAGCCATATGAAAAAAAGAAGACTTCCAGGAAACTGCATAATGAACCACAGAATAGAATGAAGAATGTCAGGACGATGGCAAAGGCTAACTTTGGTGCTGGCAAGGAAGAGGATAAAATTACACTAGGATGACTTCAGCTACTAAGATTCTGTTCTGTCTTTGCAAATGTTTCTACAAAATACATCAAGACTGGAAAAAAAAGTCTCTGGTGTGTCTGCATTGCCCAAAGCAGGCCTTTCTCCTCCCTTCCTTGACAGCTTGACTAAAATATAATCCAAAGAGTCTAGTGACACCCACCCGGACCCTTTCCCCAGGTACCTTGAACCCCCTACCAACACCACCACCAACCCCCCCCCCCCCCCCAAACAAACCCAAAACAAAACACTCCCTCGTGTCTAGCGACACCTCCTTCCCTCCCTTGGAGCCACTGTTGGAACCACTACAGAATATCAATCTGTGGAAAACAATACCATAAAAACAATTAATCTGTAGATTTCTTGTACGTAAATTCTTTCAACGTTTAGGAACTAGAAAAATATATCTTACATTATTCAATTTTATTAAACATTAAGGGAGGTAGTTGTCAAGCTATGTTAGGGTTCTAACCTGTGTATTTATCCCTTAATGTTTATTTAATTTGTGCGGACTGTAAAAAGTTTAATCTAAATATTCTCAGTGGATTGCAAGTAATCATACATATTGAATGTACAAAACCACAAAATCAACAAGTAATAAAGGTAATTAAAACATCAAACATATGCTCTGCAAGATGAGTTGTGGTCACAAGATCTGTATCATTTAAGTAGGTCCTACAGTTGCAGGCCACAGAGTCTTGGGGGTCATCAAAGTGAATACTGGAGGTCACTACTAGAAGCAAGGATAGCGGAAAAAGGAGGTATGAAGAGAGGACTTCATAAAGAATTTGAAGATTAGTGAAAGTAACGGGGTTAGGGTGCCTGATAGACCACAAGAAAGTTAACAGAGACAACAACTAAACTGTAAAAGCTCCATGGGAGGGAAGCAGACAGTAGAAAAGTTGCAAACAGTGAGATGGGATTTACAGATAACCATTAAACTCCAACCACTTTTATGGTGTCAGCTGGAGTAAAGGAACAAGTATCCAGAAGAATAAGATTGTTCAAGGTAAACCAGGTCTGAATCCAAGAACCAGGTTTCTGCAAGGCAAAGGTTATTAAAATGCTCAGATTGAACAGTCTCACTTTATCAGATGGGACTTAGAGCATAGTGACCTAATACTGAGGAAGCCAATTTTAAATGGAAGAGCATTAGAGAAAGGCCTAGGAAAAAAGGGATAAGAAAAACATGCAACAGTTTGCAAGGTCCTTAGCTGGCGTTGAGAAAGACAAGAAAAGGGATCTAACAGAGCTTTTGGGCAAAATTTGAAGTACAGCTGTGCAAGAGATATAACTTTAAAGTCAAGTTGAATCATATTATCTGGTTTGCTACTCGGTCTGTTCACCTAATATAACTAAATAGTTTCTTGGCTTCAATTATGTGAGAGATACTCAACTAAAAGTAAAAGGATTAATCTATTTACAGACAAAACAAAAATAACCAATCCTGAAAGGTCTCTCTGTACCTAACTCAGTTTGTTGCTGTGGCTGGGTATTGAATCCTCAAATCCTAATCCAGTTCCAAGCAGTTCCAAGGCCCTGGTACCAGTTCCTCCTGCGGCAGCACCAAAACCCAGTACCAAATCCAAAACCTTTGTTTTGGGCGGCACCAAGAGTCCTTAAAAGAAATTAGAACAAGTAGTTATGTTCAATAGTTTTTATTGATGATCACAAGCTAAACAAACCGCTACATGTCTCCCTACAATTAAAGAACTAAACCATGGTTATACATCGGAATTTAAATCATACAGCTAGATCATCATCAAGATTTCACATTTTCTCCCCAACCCCATTTCCAACATGTTAAGTCATTTTATTGGAAACAGTTGCATCAAAAAAACGGACACCAGTATAAGCAAAAGCTTTCGCGCAGATACAGCAATATTGCAATAAGTTATGCAAAGAATTCACCCCAACAACTGCCCAAACTGGAAAGATCACTCCCACCCCCCCTACCTTCCCACTACCCACTTGTGAACTTTTTAAATGTTCAGAATAAAGCTTCGTGCTCTCGAGGGCATGGTGTAGCCACAATGGCTCCCATACCATGCGGAACCTCTCTCCTTCTGTGCTGTCCAGTGATTTCACACGGCATCTATCCAGCCGCATTTGATGTATCATCTGCGCACGCCAGCATGCTAGCGGTGGCATGAGATCTGATCGCCAAGATTTCAAAATCGTGGTAATCCCAAATAAAATTGACCACTGCACATATCTCTTGAAGCCTTTAGGTGGTGTCGCCAGTAATTTGTAACTAAAAAATAATATCAGCGGTTCACATACTACAGAGCATTCCCACTGTGACTGCAATGAGGAAAGGATGGCCCTCCAAAAGGCCTGCACCAGGGGACAGAGCCAGAACATGTGCCCAAGTGTGGCTGACCCTCTTCCACATCGTGCGCATGTCCCATCACAAGACTCAGTTATTCTGGCCATTCTTTTAGGGGCCATGTAGGTTCTCATAAAAAATCTGTATAACCGTTCACCCTGAGGGACCGAAAAGTGCATTGTGTAAATACTACCCAAGAACCTCTGTCCAGTATCTGTTGTAACTGTGCAGCCAAGATCCTCAGTCCACGCTTTAGTCACCCCTATGTAATCTATTTCTTGAGTTGTGTCTTTTAATTGCTGTAAGTGAAATCGTAAAGGAACAGAGACCTGTGCCCCCAAAGAGTACTGTTCTGTAAGGACATCGATCACATCCTCCGTGAGATCTGTCCATGTTAAGGAGGACACGGTAAAATTATGTATAATCATACCTGATAATTTTCTTTCCATAATCATAGCTGATCAATCCATAGACTGGTGGGTTGTGTCCACCTACCAGCAGGTGGAGATAGAGAGCAAACTTTTGCCTCCCTATATGTGGTCATGTGCTGCCGGAAACTCCTCAGTATGTCGATATCAAAGCTCCATCCACAGGACTCAGCACTTAGAGAATTACACCCACGAAGGGACACTCTGCCCAGCTCACCACCCGCCGAAACGGGGGAGGGGAATTAACCCAGCTCATCCCCACACAAGTGGGGGAGGGGAATCCGTCCAGCTCATCCCCGCGGAGCGGGGGAGGGACACCACACCCGCCGATGCGGGGGGATCTGGCTTATCCTGCAACCGCAACCGCGGGAGGAGCTGACTGACCCTAACACCACCGAAGCGGGAGGGGTACAAAGCTGCCCTACAGCCGCACGAAGCGGGAGGGAGTGCCGGCAGAATTTTAAGTCTCAATCCAGCCCTGTAAAACGGAGGGGAGAGGAATGCAGCAGCTCACTGTAACACAAACTCGTCTTAACTCTTGAAGAATCCAAGTGAAACAACTTGAACACGAAGTCTTTCTGAAGTAACTGAAGACTAAACTTGAACCTGAAATGCAACCAGAATAAAAACAGTACAGATATCTGGGAGGGGCTATGGATTGATCAGCTATGATTAATGGAAAGAAAATTATCAGGTATGATTATACATAATTTTACCTTCCATATCATCAAGCTGATCAATCCATAGACTGGTGGGATGTACCGAAGCAGTACTCACCCAGGGCGGGACATTGAAATCCCTGACCTCAACACTGAAGCTCCAAACCGGGCCTCCGCCCGTGCAGCCACAGTCAAACGGTAATGCTTGGAGAATGTATGAGCGAAGCCCAAGTTGCCGCCTTGCATATCTCTTCCAAGGAGACGGATCCGGCCTCTGCCATCGAGGCCGCCTGAGCTCTCGTGGCAGTGAGCCTTCAGCTGGATAGGCGGCACCTTCCCGCGGCCACATAAGCCGCTGCAATGGCTTCCTTGACCCATCTTGCCACTGTAGGCTTAGCAGCCTGCAGACCCTTACGAGGACCTGCAAACAGGACAAACAGATGATCCGAATTCCGGAAAATCATTGGTCACTTCCAAGTATCTGATGATGACTCGTCTCACATCCAGATATTTAAGAGCAGAGTACTCCTCTGGGTAGTCCTCCCTACGAAAGGAAGGGAGACAGAGCTGCTGATTCACATGGAAGCGAGAACAATCTTGGGCAGGAAGGAAGGCAACTGTGCGAATAGTCACTCCTGCCTCAGTGAACTGCAGAAAAGGCTCTCGACATGAGAGCGCCTGGAGCTCGGAAACTCTTCTGGCTGAAGTGATAGCCACCAAAAGACTGCTTTCAACGTCAGGTCTTTCAGAGATGCCCTCAACAAGGGTTCAAAAGGCGGCTTCTGCAATGCTCTTAGTACCAGGTTGAGATTCCACGCAGGCACCACTGAGTGCAGAGGAGGGCGCAGGTGATTAACTCCCTTGAGAAAGCGCACCACATCTGGCTGCGAAGCCAGGGAAGCACCCTTCAGGCGGCCCTGAAGCAAGCCAGAGCCGCTACCTGGACCTTTAAGGGAACTGAGCGACAGGCCTTTCTCCAGACCTTCTTGCAGGAACGCCAACACTGAAGAAATTGGAGCAGTGAAGGGAGAAAGTGAGCCTGCTTCACACCACGCTGCAAAGATACGCCAAACCCTGGCGTAAGCAGTAGAAGTAGAGCGCTTCCTCGCTCTCAGCATAGTGGCGATGACCTTGTCTGAGAAGCCCTTCTCCTCAGACGCTGCCGCTCAATAGCCAGGCCGTAAGACCAAAGGGGGAGGGATCCTCCATCACACGGGACCCTGATGTAACAGGCCCTGCTCCACTGGCAGCCGCAGAGGATCGTCGACTGAGAGCCTGATCAAGTCCGCATACCAGGGACGCCTGGGCCAATCCGGACCCACCAGGATTACCCTGCCGGGATGCTTGCCACCCGGTCTAGCACCCTGCCCACATGGGCCAGGGCGGGAACACATAGAGAAGCTCTTGTGTCGGCCACTGTTGGAGAAGAGCATCTACTCCCAGGGATCGAGGGTCCCGTCCTCTGCTGAAAAAGCGCGGCACTTGGCAATTGGCCGATGACGCCATCAGATCTAGGCTCGGCTGGCCCCAGCGCTTCGTGATGTCCAAGAACGCCTGAGCAGATAGCTGCCACTCTCCGGGCTCCAAGGTATGGCGACTGAGAAAGTCCGCCTTGACATTCATGACTGCCGGCAATGTGGGCCGCTGAAAGCTGCTCCAGGTTCGCTTCCGCCCACTGGCAAAGATTCATAGCCTCCTTGGCTAGAGGGGCGCTCTTGGTACATCCCTGGCGGTTGACATAGGCCACAGCCGTGGCATTGTCCGACAGGACCCGTACAGGCTTCAACACCAGTACCGGGATGAACTCCAAAAGCGCCAACCGAATGGCTCTGAGTTCCAGGAGTTGATAGACCACTTTGCCTCTGCAGGAGACCAGAGCCCCTGCGCTGTCCTTCCCAAGCAGTGGGCTCCCCACCCGACAACGAGGCGTCCGTCGTGACGACAATCCACTCTGGGGTCACCAGAGGCATTCCCGCAGACAACTTGTCTGTCTGCATCCACCAGCTCAGCGCCTTGCGCACTGCTGGGTCCAAGGGAAGGCGCACAGCATAATCCTCCGACCATCGGAGTCCAGCGCTGCAGCAAGAGTGTTGAAGTGGTCTCATATGAGCCCTGGCCCAGGCACAACTTCCATCGTGGCCGGCATAGAGCCCAACAGCTGCACATAGTCCCAAGCCCGAAGGGGAGAGGCTTCTAGGAACTGGTCCACCTGAGCCTGAAGTTTGACAATCCGATTGTCTGGCAGGAACACTCTGCCCACTTGGGTGTCGAATCGAACTCCCAGTACTCCAGGGACTGAGTCGGGCGCAGCTGGCTCGTCTCCCAGTTGATGATCCATCCCAGGGAGCTCAAAAGAGCAACTACCCCGGTCCACAGCTTTGCCGCACTCTGCATAAGAGGGGGCTCGGATCAACCAGTCGTCCAGATAAGGATGGACTTGTACCCCTTCCTTTCGTAGGAAGGCCGCGATGACCACCATTACTTTGGAAAAGGTCCGCGGAGCAGTAGCCAACCCGAAAGGGAGGGCTCTGAACTGGAAGTGTCGTCCCAGGACTGCAAAACGCAGAAAGCGTTGATGAGGAGGCCAGATGGGAATATGCAGGTACGCTTCCTTGATGTCCAAGGATGCCAGGAACTCTCCTGCCTTCACTGCCGCTATAACAGAGCGGAGAGTCTCCATGCGAAAGTGCCGCACTTTCAAGGCCCGATTGACCCTTTGAGGTCGAGGATAGGCCGGACAGAACCTCCTTTCTTTGGTACCACAAAGTAAATGGAGTAACGTCCCTTGCCAAGCTGACTTTCTGGCACCGGAACGACCGCGCCCAGGTGGATCAGATTGTCCAAGGTCTGCTGCACTGCCACAGCTTTGACCGGAGACTTGCAGGGAGAGAGTACAAACCCGTCTTTTAAGGGTCGGCAGAACTCTAGTTTGTAGCCGTCTCTGATGACTTCCAGCACCCACGCGTCTGAAGTTATTGTGGTCCACTCGCCCAGAAACGAGGACAGCCGTCCTCCAATCTGCACTGGGGTGTGGACCAAGACCCCGTCATTGGGTACGAGACCCTGGGGGAGGACCGGAGGGAGCACCTCCGGGACGGCGGTCTCTGCGAAAGGAATGCTGCTTGGGGGAGAAATTCCTCTTGAAGGAAGAGGGGGCAGAGGAACCCGACTTGCCCGGGGCGGTACCGACGGGCTTCCTGCAACCGTCCTCTGGAGGTACCGGGACGAGTACTAGCCCGAGCCCTGACCTCTGGTAATTTCTTGCCCTTAGACGTGCCGAGATCGGTCACGATTTTGTCCAGCTCGACCCCAAAGAGCAGCTTGCCTTTAAAAGGCAACCTAGCCAGGCGGGATTTAGAGGCGTGGTCAGCAGACCAATGTTTCAGCCAAAGCCACCGCCGCGCAGAGATTGTCTGAGCCATGCCTTTCGCTGAGGCCCTCAAGACATCATACAGCAAGTCTGCCAAATAGGCTAAGCCCGATTCCAGGGCCGGCCAATCAGCCCTCAAGGAATGATCCGAGGGGGAAGCCCGCTGCACCATAGTCAGGCACGCCCTGGCCACACAGGAGCCGCAAACTGAGGCCTGCAAACTTAAAGCAGCCGCCTCAAAGGACGACCTTAAGGCCGCCTCCAATCTTCTGTCTTGGGCGTCCTTTAGGGCCGTGCCACCTTCCACCGGCAACGCCGTTTTCTTAGTCACCGCAGTGATTAAAGAATCCACGGTAGGCCACAGATAGGCCTCACGTTCACTCACAGCCAAAGGATAGAGGCGGGACATAGCCCTAGCCACTTTAAGGCTCGCTTCTGGGACATCCATTGAGCCGAAATTAAGGTGTGCATGGCATCATGCACGTGGAAGGTTCTAGGCGGGCGCTTCGTCCCCAGCATAATGGCAGAGCCAACAGGGGCTGAGGGAGAGACGTCCTCCGGAGAGGAAATCTTCAAAGTGTCCATGGCCTGTAACAACAGGTTGGGCAAATCCTCTGGGCTAAAAAGCCGCGCTGCAGAGGGGTCATCCGCTCCATCCGAGCGGGGATCCGTCTCCTCCAAGGAATCCGCAAAGGATCGTTGGGAGACCTCAGACACGCTGCCCTCATCTACATCGGAGGAGACAAATTCCTCCAAGGCCTGGGAATCAACCCGAGGGCGTTTACCTCTGGGAACCTCAACCTCTTTACCAGACGAGGGAGCAGGGGCAGCGTTGTGCATGAGGAAGGCCTGATGCAGCAGCAAAACAAACTCGGGGAGAAACCCCCAGACTGTGCACTTCCGCAGCCTGGGCAACAGCCCTAGACGCACCCTCAACCGGCGCTCGCAATAGCGGGGGAGAGACATGCTGCGCATCCAAATGGCGTCCGGCGCGAAACTCCGCGAAAGAGCCGCGCGGGAAGAACGGCTCTTAACTTTAGCCGCTTCTGTGCCGTCGCCCAAATTAAGGGCGTTCATGGCATTAATGTCTCCAACCTCAAGGGCGGCCCAAGAAGAAGCCGTCCGAGCCGCGTGGCCGGCCAAGATGGCGGAGGCGAGGAGCGGGGGATGGGCGTTTATGGCGGGAAAAACCGCCACGCCGGAGGAAGGACCGGGACATTCATCGGTCACGAAACTGTCACCCAACAAGGGCGAATCAGGCTTTAAGACCCCCGCATCCCCTCTAGAAGCGCTCAAGCGACCCGGGGAGCGACCCTTTGCGCCCTCGCCCTCCGACGCCAAATGCCACGAGGAGAAGAATCGGGGAACCCCCTGCCCGCTATAAAAAGGTAAAAATTACCTGCTGTCCGCTCCGAGTTGTAACGACCTGGTGTCCCAGTGAGTAGCTGCAATAGACGCTTAAATAAACGTCGAAATAAACGCCTTTAAGGACGTTCAAAATTTTTTTTTTTTTTTTTTTTTTAACGGAGCCAGCGGCAGGGGGGAGAAAAGGAGGGACCTGGCACCACCAGGTTTGCACTTGCTCAAAAGAGCCCTCAACCCCAGGCACTCAACAAAATCTAAAAATTAGGCTTGGAGGCCTAGCCAGAGCTGCTGCTGTGTGTGACCACCACCTGCTGAGATAGAGAACATACTGGGGAGTTTCCGGCAGCACATGACCACATACAGGGAGGCAAAAGTTTGCTCTCTATCTCCACCTGCTGGTAGATGGACACAACCCACCAGTCTATGGATTGATCAGCTTGATGATATGGAAATAATGTTTTAATTGAGCATAGGCGAAATACTGTGATCTAGAAATACCAAACTCTGCAATTAGCGCATCTAATGTTTTAAGCTGTCCCTCTTCTGTAACTATATGAGACAAGTAGATAATTCCTTTGTCTTTCCATTGATCAAAAACACTAGCCCCTATCCCCGGAGGGAAATCTGGGTTATTACAAATGGGGAGCAGTGGCGTGACTTTTGCACTAAACTTGTATCTCCGACATACCCACCGCCAAGTAGCTCTCATCGGGCGCAAGAGTGGATGTCTTTGGAATGCTCTTGGTGGTAAGCTGCATCCCGTATGCAATAGGTAGCTAAAGTGAGTCTCAGGGAATACCGCTATCTCTGCCTCTGTGTTAGAAAATTCTGTTGTACCCCGGAACCAATCATTTATGTGACGCATTTCACATGCTATCGAAAGATTCCGTAAGCTCAACAGACCCATTCCCCCCTGTTCCCGTGGGGTGGTGATCACCTCCATAGGCAATCTTGGACGCTTGCCCTGCCAGAGAAAGTTCTGTATGAGCCTATTTAAAGCTCTCTCCTCTTTTACACGCAAAAACAGTGGGAGTTGTTGAAACAAATAGAGCCATCGTGGCGTAATAAGCATGTTAAAAAGTGCAACCCGCCCCCACAGCGAGAGGGGAAGAGCCTGCCACAACTGCAGTCTTTGTTTCATATTCTTTATCATAGGATCAACATTAATTCGGTATAGAGTAGACAGTTCCCTGGGAATTAATATACCTAAATACTTAAGGGCCTTGTCCTCCCACCGCAGCGGGAAATGTCCCCGCCAAGCCTGCTGTAGTGTGTCACCCGATGCCAGTGCACATGATTTTTGGAGGTTTAATGAAAACCCAGAGAGTCTCCCGTAATGTTCTATGGTTTCCAGAGTATATTGTAATGACGTTTGCGGTTCTCTCAGCACCAGCAAGATGTCATCTGCATAGGCCAAGGTTTTCACTTCTTCACTCTCAAGGATCACCCCTTTGATGTCCCTTATCCCATTTAGTGTCCTGATCAAGGGCTCTAGGGAGATATTAAATAGAAATGGTGACAATGGACACCCCTGTCTCGTTCCTCTGCTAACCGGGAACCATTCAGACCTGCCCCCATTAGCCACTATTTGGGCACCCAACCCTTTATATGGTACCCGAACGGACTGAATGAAAACCTCCGGGAATTCTAGCCACTCCAGCACCTGAAATAAGTAGCTCCAGTCCACATGATCGAAGGCCTTGGCCGCATCTAAGCTAACCACCATACAAGGTTCTCCTCGATCAGTGCACTGAGCTAATGCAAGAAGAATACGTGGCACATGTAGAACCGAGTGTCGTTTGGGAACAAACCCCACCTGGGCCGCACTAATTAACTCTGGTATGTATGTTGACATTCTGTTAGCTAAAACTTTTGCCAAAAGTTTGATGTCTACATTGATAAGAGAAATGGGGCGGTATGACTCTGGATCATCTGCTTGCTTGCCCGGTTTAAGTAATAGCGTAATCAAAGCTGTGTTTTCATTTTGAGGGAATTCCCCATCATCTATTACTGTCTGATAGTACTCAATTAAAGGTGCCACTAGGGACAATTGTAGGACTTTATAGAACTCTCCGGAGAAACCATCAGCACCAGGTGCTGTGTTCGTTTTTAGATCTTTGATAGCCCGCTGTAGTTCCCTCGGTTGCAGGGGTGACCCTAAACAATCACGTACCCCAGACCCTAGTTTTGACATCCCTGATTTATCCAGGAACTGGTGCACCGATTCCTTAGATGGCGGAGCCATAGGAGCATACACATCACTAAAATGTTTCTGCAACAGTCGTAGTAACTGAATTGTTTTATTATGTACGGTCCCTTGGGCGTCTTTTAAGGCTACAATCGTGCGATTCACCGTCCGGGGACCCACCATCCTGGCCAATACCCCTCCTTGCTTGTTCCAATATTTGTGCAGCCTAAATTTGTGATATAAAAGGTGTTTTTGAGTGTGCTCATGTATCAAGGAGTTAATTGTGACCTGCAAGGCTTCGTAGCTGTCCCTATGACTTTGAGTAGGGGATGCCATGAACATGCTTTTTACCTTGCTCAATTGTCTTGTCAGATTAAGAATACTGGCCGCTACTTTTTTCTTTCTAGTCGCCACATACGAGATCACCTCACCTCTCATAACTGCTTTAGCAGTGCACCAGAACAGGACTGGGTCAGATTAGAACAAGTAGTTATAAATTATCTGTCTTCTGGACCTGACAAAGTTTATGGCCTGATTTTGGCTGAAGTCAAACTAAAAAGTGCAAGTCTACCCATTAATATTGTAAATATTTCTAAAATTCTGTACTTTGTGCTATATATCCTGTTAATTTCCTCAATCATGTAAGGGCAGATTTAAATTCACAATCGATCCAAATAACAGCATGGTCCGATACTGTGAATAGACCAATTTCAGCCACCATTACCTCACAAAGCCTCTTTGTAATAATGCCGGTGAGACGCACTTCTGCGGCGTAGTTTGACTAAGTTGAAGCTGGACCATATGGCCATTTCTCATCAGACCCCTTGATGCAAGCATTGTTGCCAAAATATGGCCTGTGTAGGGTCTTTTAAAAAGAACTCTTTGCTATCCCAGCTCTGGAGGCCCTTGGTGCTTTTTGCTCTTCTAATATTAACAGTCATTTCTAGACTGAGATTGATGAGTTTTTGTAAGAGGGAAGGAGCTCCATGCATTTAACAGACTTAAAATTAAAACACAGATATAGTTGAACTCTCCTGCCTTAATACAACAGGGACATCTCCTTCATTTCTATAAGGCATCTTTGCAAATTTCTAAAGCATTTATGGTGACTTTCATAATATCAGGAGTTCCCCTTAAATCCTAGCTTTCAGTATCAAAGATCTACTCTAAGAATTGTTAACAATTTCAAATGAAATCTGTCTATGGATAAGAATATTAACTCCTGCTCAACTAGTACCAGAAGATATAAAAGTTTAAATTTAATGTAATTTGAACCACTCAAATGGGTCTCCATAAAAATTAAATCCATGAGCCCTTTTCTCTTTATTATCTACAGTAGAACTTTGCTTTTGATTGAAGAACCAAGCCCAACAATATTCTAATAAACCATAACTTACCAGCCATATATGATTGTCAATTCATTCCACAGATCCGTGTAAAGATGGGGGTCTACCAGCCTAGACTCCACCCAACATCACATTAACAGTTTTTACTTTCATACCTTGTTTAATAATTATTGATTTTCCATGAAATTTGTTCACTTGAAAAGATTTAACCTTGTGTTTCAACTGTTACCAATATTCACAAAATCTCTTATGTTTCTTGTGTATTTTATGGAATGCTACAGGGCTTCTATGTCCTCCCACCAACCCATCCCTTTTTCTGCCTCAAATACATTTCCAAAACCAAGCGCACAAGAAACAGCAATTGCATTATTCCCAATTCAGAAGTTATTTAGGGCTAATTATATCTTGGTTTTGAGTCTTATCTCATCTGTGGGTAACTGACTAAGCAGAGATGTTTTTGGATGTGTTAGGTTTGGTTCTGATGGTATTTTGGAAGCTCAAACAAAATTTTTTATTGCCTTAAGACTGATTTTTTTTTATCCTGGGTTCTTAGCTTTGACATAGGTATATTGAATAGTGGAAGGCAGCACCAGGCCTCCATAAGTAGACTGAAGTCAGCTCTAAGCTTTTTTTTTTTTTTTGCAGTCCCCATCTGCTGGTAGGACTCAAGGAAAGGAAACAATTTAAATTTCACCATCAATGTTTATTAGGGCTGGGTCTGTTGTTGTTTCATATTACTGGGATTATATATAAATATCATTCAAGCAGACCCTTGTGTTTTCACATAAATCTTACTCTTCCAGAGTCTGAATGAGTCTTATTTGATCTGCAAAAATGGAGAAGCCTGCAATCTTTACTAAAGATGCTCCTGAATGCAGTCACGCAACTTGTTCCCAAAGAAAAGCAGGACTGTATGGTTGCTAATATTTTTATTCTCAACTGTTAACAGCTTCCCGGAGGTGGGGGTTCCAGATTGATCTAGCAGGATTGAATGAAAGTAATTAACACACGTGTTTAAAGTTACATCTTTCTTATTGTCTATACCAGACCAGTTCAGTCAAGTGGGAAGTACCCAAGCTTCACCTAGATTGGGCAGGAGGAAGCCACAATAGCTCTGAGGACCCTTGTGCCCCAAGCAGAGACCATCCTATACTGATCAAGCATAAGTGCTTACAGTTCTACTGCATGAAAATGTTTATACAATTACCTTCTAGATGTTACTATCAAGACAGATTTCAAAGAATAACTTTTACAGTTTAACTACAGGGTTTACTGTCCCAAAAATACAGGTACTGCAGTGCTTCACCACTACAGATATAGCAACCAGTAGAAAACTACACATTTAGTTACTAGGTGTCACTATACAGAGTAGCCATTAAGAAAGTTTTAACAGTTTTGTCACTAGGCTTTATAGTAGACTTTAAGGCAAAGAAAACAAAATAAACATCAAAATCAGTAAAAGCCAGCAATGCAGGGATTGTGGTAGGGTGAGGAAAGAACGTGAGGCGTATCTCATGATTAAATGGTAATGTGAAAGAAGCTATTAAAGTCAAAAAGGCATCATTTTAAAAAATGGAAAGCAGATCCAAATAATGAAAATAGGAAAGAACAGCAGCAAACTAGAGGCGTGGCCTAGTGGTTAGGGTGGCGGACTTTGGTCCTGGGGAACTAAGGAACTGAGTTCGATTCCCATTTCAGGCACAGGCAGCTCCTTGTGACTCTGGGCAAGTCACTTAACCTTCCATTGCCCCAGGTACAAATAAGTACCTGTATACAATATGTAAGCCACATTGAGCCTGCCATGAGTGGGAAAGCGCGGGGTACAAATGTAACAAAAATAAAAAAATGTCAATCTTTAATAAAGCTAAAAGTGAATTTGAAAAGACGCTTGCTGCTGAGGCAAAACATATAATAAAATCTTTGTCAAGCAAATGTAATACAAAAAGCCTACAAGGAAGTCAGCTGGACTATTAGAGGACCAAGGGGCTAAAAGGAGCACTCAAAGGACAAAGTCATTGCAGAAAAACCTAAATTCATTCTTTACTCTGATGGGGAAATATCGCCAACCAAAGCATTCTTTTATGGTGACAATTCAGAAGAAATGAAGCAAATCATGGTAAATCTGGAAGACGTGAGAACAAACTGACAAACTAAAAAGTAGCAAGTCACCAGGACAAATGGTATCACCCGAAGTTCTGAAAGAACTCAAAAATGAATTGCAGACCTATTACTAGAAATCTGTAAGCTATCCACTATGGCACCTGAGTGCTGGAAGGAGGCCAATGAAACGCCAATTTTTAACAAATGGGGAAAGCATGAGAAGCATGACTCACTGAATTTTTTCTAGTCTCTCTGTGTGCATCTTTGATCTGGTTGGGAAAGAAGGGAGGGGAAAGTTGGAATGGAGCAGTGTTTTGGACAGATTAAAAACTGAAACCAAGTGTAATAATATATCAAACCATTAGATGTCATTGTGAACAGATGCTAAAGGATGGATCTTATAGTTTAACCACAAGGTGACACTGTCCCACAGCAATAGTTACTAGTTGGCAGTACACATAGCAACCATTAAGAAAATTGTATAGTTCAGTTATTAGATTTTAAAATAGATAAAATTCACAACAAAGAAAATATTACACTACATCATATTTCTATACTGCTACCACTAGGTTCCAAATGGTTTATAGCAATACAGAGAAAACCAAGACAATCTCTTGGGAAGTTGCGGTAAACAAATTTCTTTTAAAAAGAAGTGTCTTTAAATGTTTCCTAAATAAAGAGAAATTAATAGGAGCGGGCAACAATTAAAAATTTTAATAGCAAGGTTTGCCACACTTAATCATTCTGTTTCTGAGTCTGACAACGTGCAGCGACGTCAGACTCAGAAGAAACTTTCGGCGCCAGCTTTACTGGAAGAAGAAATGAAAGGACCTCGGCTTGGCTGGCGGGGGTTGGGGGTCCCCCGCCAGCTGACGGAATTCTTTTAACGGCAGCGGCAGGAGGACGCGGACCTCGGCTGGCGGGGGTTGGGGTCCCCCGCCAGCGAAGGTAGGCGACAACAATGGAGGGGGAGGGTTGGCAGCGGTAGGGGGGTCCAGGTCGAAATCTGCGGGGGCCCAGGCCCCTGAGGCCCCACGCAGATACGCCCCTGTTTGAAACTGCAAAGCAAATGGAATTAACTTCCCATTCTCCAACTGCATCTTGGTACAGTTTAAATGAAGAAGAGTGTGCACGATGGCTTGAACTGCTTGACATTTGGGTTGGAGCTTGGATGGAGATTCCAATAAAAAATCTGCAATGGAATGAGAAAACTCCAGTTTCTAACCGTGCTTTATTATTTCCAAGACACATTGGTCTGAACCTGGAGAGCAGGGGCGTAGCTACGGGTGGGCCCAGGCCCATCCAATCACAGCTCAGGCCCACACATTCTTTCTGACCCTCCAATCAGCTGGCACAGTGGCAGTGAATAGCAGCAGCCCTCTGTCCTAATCTGTCTAATTTTTCTTGCCTGCAGTGGAGCGTGCAGTCTGCTTGAGCCTGTTTGCGCCGGATTATGAAGACCTGCAGGCAGTAGCGATTTCATCATCTGAAGGTAGCACGGGACATCCTAGCTACATGCACGCTGACGAATCTGCAGTGTCTCGCCCCTTAGAACACAAACTTCCTGTTTCCATAATAAGGTCGGGATCCTGCAGAGCTGTTAGCGTATATTCGGCTGGGAGGTGTTGTGCTGCTTTTGAGGTTGACATCGCGGCTGCCTGCAGAATAGATGAGTTTTTGGGCACCTGCACGATGTCCTTCTGATTCCTGCACCGTTCAGTGCCCGGCAACGATGTCTGGCTTTGCTAGATTGCGGTGCTGACCCTTCCAACAGCTACTTTGTAATGTAGGGTGGTAGTTTCTTTAACCTTTTCCGGTGTAAATATTAGCACTGATTGTGTGCTGTTTTGACACTTCTGTAGTGTGAAACAGTGAAGCTGGAGAAAGCCGCATTCCCTGGGTTGGAGGAGTAATGCTCAGACCCGACCCCCCCCCCCTTGTTTGAAATGCAAGCCTGTCTTTCTCTTATGTTGCCCTGTCCAATGAAGAAGAAATTTAATAACAGTGGAGAAAGTTGGCCATGTATCTCCTAAGAAGTTGTGACGGTGGTTTCACATTACCCAGTCCAAGTGCGCTTTTATCCGATCGTTTCCCTCCTCCCCTTACACACACCTCCGATGGGAGGTGAACGCTGTCCCTCTGCTCATCTTTTTAGATGGGCTGAAAATTCCGCCGGTCATATCCCCCCCTCCTCAACTGACAGGAAAATGAATGTTTGAAAATGTGGAGGGAACTATTCAGTGGAACTTTTCTATTAGCTAGGGGCTGCTTTTGACCTGAAATCTCGGGTGGGCTTTTAGGTTGAGCGTAGGAGTAGATGTTGTCCCTCCAAGTTGTTCATGTCAAGCTTAGATCTTCGTTATACACGCAGATGTTTGGGTGATCCAGTGGCAGCTACTGCTGAAGAGCTGGCAGTGTTGCAGGGAAGGGAGCTGTTGCAGGGGACAGAAAGATCTGTTGAAGAGCTGTTGTGAATGTCTTCTTTGCTAGCTAAGGTATTTAATTGTTAAAGTTGGGGAGGGGGGTGGTAAGGGAAGAGGACATGCATGCCCATCCAACCTACCCACTGGCCCACCCAAATGTTGCCTTCTGGCTATGCCACTGCTGGAGAGGTGTCCTGCTATTATGGAACCCGAGTTGTAAACTGAGACCTCATCATTGGGAGGTGTGGGAGGCACTATTAGACCTGGAGTTTGAAGTACAGTTTTTTTTCTGTCAGCATGAAAGGTGGCTTGTCTTTGTTAAAATGGGAACCTGAATGTTACATTTGCCTGGTCTGTAGCACTTGGCTTCATGAAACCTAAGATGTTACTGAGAGGATTTAAAAGAATAGGCTAGTCCTCTGGCAATCTCTGAGACTTGGAGTCCCCTAGGTCTTTAACAAACTTCTGTAGATCTTCTCCAAGCAAATGCTTACCTCTAAAAGATAGCTTGCTAAATGTGACTTTGAAGCCATATCAGCAGTCCAATGTCTAAACCAGAGCCATCTCCTTACTGAGAGTGATAAGAATTGGCTGGTGTGGCTGTGCATTGGATCTAACTAGTGTGGCTGACAACCAGAGCTAGATGGTGTGGCAGAATATGGCTGCTTGCACCATTGTGCACTCCTGATGACAAGCTGTAGTGGGACTTGAACCAGCAACTGCTGGATCTCTGTGCTCACTCTCAACTAGTTGCTTTAACCATTAAGCTATTCTTCTATATTGAAATAGCTCTTTAATTTCACTAGCTGTCCAACAGAATCAGTGGCGTTCCTGGCCTGGATGGCACCCAGGGCGGATCGCCGTTCCCCCCCCCCCCCCCCCCCCGCTAAATGACACCTCACCCCCGGGTGCACACCGCTGGGGGGGGGGGGTGCCGCGGCGCGCGCCTGCTCCGAGTTCGCTAACTTCGCTCGTTCGCTGCAGCTCCCTCTGCCCCGGAACAGGAAGTAACCTGTTCCGGGGCAGAGGGAGCTGCAGCGAACGAGCGAAGTTAGCGAACTCGGAGCAGGCGCGTGCAGTGGCACCCCCCAGCGGTATGCACCCGGAGCGGACCGCCCCCACCTTGGTATGCCATTGAATAGAATAAAAAGGTGTAAAAGTGCAATAGAAGCATTTAGAAACACTATGGCATACAGCTATTGGTGCCATCAATACAGTTGTTGCTGGAGCTGGTATGCAATAGTTTTGACCAGTGTCAGTGTACAATACCAGAGAGCACAGCTGCTGTGGAAAATCAACACAGCTAACCTTTACCACTGTAGCGTAGTGTTAGCTGTCCCAGTCATGCAAGCAATATGGGAGAGAGAAGTAAAATATGCTCCATTTGAAATAGAGCCAAGTTCCACTGCTTCTAATACTATGCACAAACCAGCCTTGAAACTGTGACCTTCAGGTTGAAAGTCAGTCACCTTCCAGAATAAACTATTGTGCTTCTCAAGGAACTATAAAAACTGCACATGGAGAAAACCCATTATGGCAACATTGAGGTTCCATGGTTACCATGGAGACCAAGAGAAACATGGGAACAGTGCTAGCCTCAGAAAAAAAAAACCCTTCAGATGTAAAGCTTCTCACAGAAACATGGAGCCAATAGCACTAAGCTTGACTATATTAACTCATTTGTAAAGGTGCTGAAAGAAGGAATACCTGTACTGCCCTTATAAATAGAGCTCTAATAACAAAAAGAAATTTCCACAAATGATGTGAGGGAAACTTTCAGGGTGTTTTTTTTTTTTTAAGTAACTGCCCTCTGTAAAAAAAAACCTGAGGGGACTCAAAGCTTCCTAAATGAAAGCTACATAAGAATATGAGAACACTAATTAGGCCCTTTCATAGGACCTAACACACACGGTGCACTGCCCTGATGCTGTTCACTGGTTCCCACACTAAGAACAGCATTTAACCAACCTTGAAACTATAAGTAAAATCTTAGCTCACCATAGGCAGCATGGCCTTTTAGTGACTGCTGCCACTAACGAGTCCACATTAGGCAAACATGGCTTTTCCAGCTCAGGCATGGAAATGGGGTAAAGACACGACATAGCCTTCACCACCCAAAGAGTAGTGTCTGGGATGACCCATTGAGCAGTGATGATTTCCTGCGTAGCTTCACGTACTGGAAAAGACTTAGGCAGTCTTCTAGTGCTCGCCATTTTAGGATTAGCTGATGCAGGTGTAGCAGGATCAGAAGAAGAATTATTAAGAACATGGACAGCCTTAGGTATAAAGGAAGGAAACTTTTCTATCCACATTGCAGTGGGATCTTCAGATTCCTCTGTAAATAGCTCCCCCTCCTCCAATTCCTCTTGCAGAAAGGGACTGCTCTGAAATGACTTCCTCAGATGAGAGGAGACAGGGGAGCAATAGACCCTACTTCTGAGCTAGAGTGCAAATGTCACCTCTTTGGGGCATGGTCCTTGAGACTGTAAGGTAGGGAGCAAGTCAGAAATCTCCAAAGGCTGAGCTAAAAAGGAACCGTCAGTTCCCCTACCAGACTTCTTCAACATATAGGCATTATGAAGCAGCAGAATGAACTCGGGGGTGGGGGGGGGGGGAATGGTCAGAAGATCCCACCCCTAGAAAAACCTTTCCATATCATCAAGCTGATCAATCCATAGACTGGTGGGTTGTGTCCATCTACCAGCAGGTGGAGATAGAGAGCAAACTTTTGCCTCCCTATATGTGGTCATGTGCTGCCGGAAACTCCTCAGTATGTTCTCTATCTCAGCAGGTGGTGGTCACACACAGCAGCAGCTCTGGCTAGGCCTCCAAGCCTAATCCTTAGGTTTTGTTGAGGCCTGGGGTTGAGGGCTCTTTTGAGCAAGTGCAAACCTGGTGGTGCCAGGTCCCTCCTTTTCTCCCCCCTCCCGCTGGCTCCGTTTAAAAAAAAAAAAAAAAAAAAAAAATTTTTAAACGTCTTTAAAGGCGTTTAATTCGACGTTTCTTTAAGCGTTCATTGCAGCTACTCACTGGGACACCAGTTCGTTACAGCTCGGAGCGGCAAGCAGGTAATTTTACCTTTTTATAGCGGGCAGGGGGTTCCCCGATTCTTCTCCTCGTGGCAATGGCGTCGGAGGGCGAGGGCGCAAAGGGTCGCTCCCCGGCTCGCTGGAGCGCTTCTAGAGGGGATGCGGGGGTTTTACAACCTGATTCGCCCTTGATGGGTGATAGTTTAGTGACCGATGAATGTCCCGGTCGTTCCTCCGGCGTGGCGGTTTTTTTCCCGCCATAAACGCCCATCCCCCGCTCCTTGCCTCCGCCATCTTGGCCGGCCACGCGGCTCGGACGGCTTCTTCGGGGCCGCCCTTGAGGTTGGAGACATTAATGCCATGAACGCCCTTAATTTGGGCGACGGCACAAGCGGCTAAAGTTAAGCGCCGTTCTTCCCGCGCGGCTCCTTCACGGAGTTTCGCGCCGGACGCCATTTTGGATGCGCAGCATGTCTCTCCCCCGCTATTGCGAGCGCCGGTTGAGAGTGCGTCTAGGGCTGTTGCCCAGGCTGCGGAAGTGCACAGTCTGGGGGGTTTCTCCCCCGAGTTTGTTTTGCTGCTGCATCAGGCTTTCCTCATGCAAAACGCTGCCCCTGCTCCCTCTTCTGATAAAGAGGTTGAGGTTCCCAGAGGTAAACGCCCTCGGGTTGATTTCCAGGCCTTGGAGGACTTTTGTCTCCTCCGATGTAGATGAGGGCAGCGTGTCTGAGGTCTCCCAACGATCCTTTGCGGATTCCTTGGAGGAGATAGATCCCCGCTCGGATGGAGCGGATGACCCCTCTGCAGCGCGGCTTTTTAGCCCAGAGGATTTGCCCAACCTGTTGTTACAGGCCATGGACACTTTGAAGATTTCCTCTCCGGAGGACGTCTCTCCCTCAGCCCCTGTTGGCTCTGCCATTATGCTGGGGACGAAGCGCCCGCCTAGAACCTTCCACGTGCATGATGCCATGCACACCTTAATTGCGGCTCAATGGGATGTCCCGGAAACGAGCCTTAAAGTGGCTAGGGCTATGTCCCGCCTCTATCCTTTGGCTGTGAGTGAACGTGAGGCCTATCTGTGGCCTACCGTGGATTCTTTAATCACTGCGGTGACTAAGAAAACGGCGTTGCCGGTGGAAGGTGGCACGGCCCTAAAGGACGCCCAAGACAGAAGATTGGAGGCGGCCTTAAGGTCGTCCTTGGAGGCAGCTGCTTTAAGTTTGCAGGCCTCAGTTTGCGGCTCCTATGTGGCCAGGGCGTGCCGGACTATGGTGCAGCGGGCTTCCCCCTCGGATCATTCCTTGAGGGCTGATTGGCCGGCCCTGGAATCGGGCTTAGCCTATTTGGCAGACTTGCTGTATGATGTCTGGAGAGCCTCAGCTAAAGGCATGGCTCAGACAGTCTCTGCGCGGCGGTGGCTTTGGCTGAAACATTGGTCTGCTGACCACGCCTCTAAATCCCGCCTGGCTAGATTGCCTTTTAAAGGCAAGCTGCTCTTTGGGGTCGAGCTGGACAAAATCGTGACCGATCTCGGCACGTCTAAGGGCAAGAAATTACCAGAGGTCAGGGCTCGGGTTAGTACTCGTCCCGATACCTCCATACCGCCCGGGCAAGTCGGGTTCCTCTGCCCCCTCTTCCTTCAAGAGGAATTTCTCCCCCAAGCAGCATTCCTTTCGCAGAGACCGCCGTCCCGGAGGTGCTCCCTCCGGTCCTCCCCCAGGGTCTCGTACCCAATGACGGGGCCTTGGTCCACGCCCCAGTGCAGATTGGAGGACGGCTGTCCTCGTTTCTGGGCGAGTGGACCACTATAACTTCAGACGCGTGGGTGCTGGAAGTCATCAGAGACGGCTACAAGCTAGAGTTCTGCCAACCCTTAAGAGACGGGTTTGTACTCTCTCCCTGCAAGTCTCCGGTCAAGCTGTGGTAGTGCAGCAGACCTTGGACAACCTGATCCGCCTGGGTGCGGTCGTTCCGGTGCCAAAAAATCAGATTGGCAAGGGACGTTACTCCATTTACTTTGTGGTTCCAAAGAAAGGAGGTTCTGTCCGGCCTATCCTCGACCTCAAAGGGGTCAATCGGGCCTGGAAAGTGAGGCACTTTCGCATGGAGACTCTCCGCTCTGTTATAGCGGCAGTGAAGGCAGGAGAGTTCTTGGCTTCCTTGGACATCAAGGAAGCGTACCTGCATATTCCCATCTGGCCTCCTCTCCAACGCTTTCTGCGTTTTACAGTCCTGAGACGACACTTCCAGTTCAGAGCCCTCCCTTTCGGGTTGGCTACTGCTCCGCGGACCTTTTCCAAAGTAATGGGGGTCATAGCGGCCTTCCTGCTAAAGGAAGGAGTACAAGTCCATCCTTATCTGGACGACTGGTTGATCCGAGCCCCCTCTTATGCAGAGTGCGGCAAAGCTATGGACCGGGTAGTTGCTCTTTTGAGCTCCCTGGGATGGATCATCAACTGGAAGAAGAGCCAGCTGCGCCCGACTCAGTCCCTGGTGTATCTGGGAGTTCGATTCGACACCCAAGTGGGCAGAGTGTTCCTGCCAGACAATCGGATTGTCAAGCTTCAGGCTCAGGTGGACTAGTTCCTAGTAGCCTCTCCTATTCGGGCTTGGGACTACGTGCAGCTGTTGGGCTCTATGTTGGCCACGATGGAAGTAGTGCCCTGGGCCAGGGCTCATATGAGACCACTACAGCTATCTCTGCTGCTGCGCTGGACTCCGATGTCGGAGGATTATGCTGTGCGCCTTCCCGTGGACCCAGCAGTGCGCAAGGCGCTGAGCTGGTGGACGCAGACAGTCAAGTTGTCTGCAGGATTGCCTCTGGTGACCCCGGAGTGGATTGTCGTCACGACAGACGCCTCTTTGATGGGCTGGGGAGCCCACTGCTTGGGAAGGACAGCGCAGGGGCTCTAGTCTCCTGCAGAGGCAAGTGGTCTATCAACCTCCTGGAACTCAGAGCCATTCGGTTGGTGTTATTGGAGTTCATCCCGGTACTGGTGTGAAGCCTGTACGGGTCTTGTCGGACAATGCCACGGCTGTGGCCTATATCAACCGCCAGGGAGGTACCAGAGCGCCCCTCTAGCCAAGGAGGCTATGAGTCTTTGCCAGTGAGCGGAAGCGAACCTGGAGCAGCTTTCAGCGGCCCACATTGCCGGAGTCATGAATGTCAATGCGGACTTTCTCAGTCGCCATACCTTGGAGCCCGGAGAGTGGCAACTATCTGCTCAGGCGTTCTTGGACATCACGAAGCGCTGGGGCCAGCCGAGCCTAGATCTGATGGCGTCATCGGCCAATGGCCAAGTGCCGCGCTTTTTCAGCAGAGGACGGGACCCTCGATCCCTGGGAGTAGATGCTCTTCTCCAACAGTGGCCGACACAAGAGCTCCTCTATGTGTTCCCGCCCTGGCCCATGTTGGGCAGGGTGCTAGACCGGGTGGCAAGCATCCCGGCAGGGTAATCCTGGTGGGTCCGGATTGGCCCAGACGTCCCTGGTATGCGGACTTGTTCAGGCTCTCAGTCGACGAGCCTCTGCGGCTGTCAGTGGAGCAGGGCCTGTTACATCAGGGTCCCGTGGTGATGGAGGATCCCTCTTCCCTTTGGTCTTACGGCCTGGCTATTGAGCGGCAGCGTCTGAGGAAGAAGGGCTTCTCAGACAAGGTCATCGCCACTATGCTGAGAGCGAGGAAGCGCTCTACTTCTACTGCTTACGCCAGGGTTTGGCGTATCTTTGCAGCATGGTGTGAAGCAGGCTCACTTTCTCCCTTCACTGCTCCAATTTCTTCAGTGTTGGCGTTCCTGCAAGAAGGTCTGGAGAAAGGCCTGTCGCTCAGTTCCCTTAAAGTCCAGGTAGCGGCTCTGGCTTGCTTCAGGGGCCGCCTGAAGGGTGCTTCCCTGGCTTCGCAGCCAGATGTGGTGCGCTTTCTCAAGGGAGTTAATCACCTGCGCCCTCCTCTGCACTCAGTGGTGCCTGCGTGGAATCTCAACCTGGTGCTAAGAGCATTGCAGAAGCCGCCTTTGGAACCCTTGTCGAGGGCATCTCTGAAAGACCTGACGTTGAAAGCAGTCTTTTTGGTGGCTATCACTTCAGACAGAAGAGTTTCCGAGCTCCAGGCGCTCTCATGTCGAGAGCCTTTTCTGCAGTTCACTGAGGCAGGAGTGACTATTCGCACAGTGCCTTCCTTCCTGCCCAAGATTGGTTCTCGCTTCCATGTGAATCAGCAGCTCTGTCTCCCTTCCTTTCGTAGGGAGGACTACCCAGAGGAGTATTCCGCTCTTGAATATCTGGATGTGAGACGAGTCATCATCAGATACTTGGAAGTGACCAATGATTTCCGGAAATCGGATCATCTGTTTGTCCTGTTTGCAGGTCCTCGTAAGGGTCTGCAGGCTGCTAAGCCTACAGTGGCAAGATGGGTCCAGGAAGCCATTGCAGCGGCTTATGTGGCCGCGGGGAAGGTGCCGCCTATCCAGCTGAAGGCTCACTCCACGAGAGCTCAGGCGGCCTCGATGGCAGAGGCCGGATCCGTCTCCTTGGAAGAGATATGCAAGGCGGCAACGTGGGCTTCGGCTCATACATTCTCCAAGCATTACCGTTTGACTGTGGCTGCACGGGCGGAGGCCCGGTTTGGAGCTTCAGTGTTGAGGTCAGGGATTTCTATGTCCCGCCCTGGGTGAGTACTGCTTCGGTACATCCCACCAGTCTATGGATTGATCAGCTTGATGATATGGAAGGTAAAATTATGTATAATCATACCTGATAATTTTCTTTCCATTAATCATAGCTGATCAATCCATAGCCCCTCCCAGATATCTGTACTGTTTATATTCTGGTTGAATTTTAGGTTCAAGTTTAGCCTTCAGTTACTTCAGGAGGACTTCGTGTTCAAGTTCTTCTTTCACTTGGATTCTTCAAGAGTTGAGACGACTTTGTGTTACAGTGAGCTGCTGCATTCCTCTCCCCTCCGTTTTACGGGGCTGGATTGAGACATAAATTCTGCCGGCACTCCCTCCCGCTTCGTGCGGCTGTAGGGCAGCTTTGTACCCCTCCCGCTTCGGCGGTGTTAGGGTCAGTCAGCTCCTCCCGCGGTTGCGGTTGCAGGATAAGCCAGATCCCCCCGCATCGGCGGGTGTGGTGTCCCTCCCCCGCTCCGCGGGGATGAGCTGGACGGATTCCCCTCCCCCACTTGTGTGGGGATGAGCTGGGTTAATTCCCCTCCCCCGTTTCGGCGGTGGTGAGCTGGGCAGAGTGTCCCTTCGTGGGTGTAATTCTCTAAGTGCTGAGTCCTGCGGATGGAGCTTTGATATCGACATACTGAGGAGTTTCCGGCAGCACATGACCACATATAGGGAGGCAAAAGTTTGCTCTCTATCTCCACCTGCTGGTAGATGGACACAACCCACCAGTCTATGGATTGATCAGCTATGATTAATGGAAAGAAAATTATCAGGTATGATTATACATAATTTTACCTTGGAGGGGCTGACATCTGTGTAAGGACCTCTGAAGAAGTGCCATGTAAATTGCACTGCTGGCTGCCGGATCACTTTCAGCCCCTTAAGGAGAATGAGCCTGCCTCTCTCCCATGCAGGAAACTAATAAGGCCTTCACGTTCACGGCCCCCTCTGCCAGGAGCGCCTGCACAGCCACTCGGACACTGCCCTGATGCCGCTATCCACTTCCAGCAGGAGCAACTTTTAACAACTTTGGCAGTCATTAAAAAAAAAAAAAAATAAGTAAAACTGCAACTGACCCGAAGTTGAAAGAAAATGTAAAGATTCACCCCAGGAGAGCCAGCTGTCAGAAGTTCTGCCGGAAGCACACTCACACCCTCTCCATTAGTAAGCTCTTTATACAGGCCCAAAGCAGTATCTCTCCTGCAGCCATTATGCCCCTTTTTTTTTCAGTGAGGAAGGAGAATGGAGGAAGAGTTGGAGAAGAGAGAAGGATGGGGAGGGACCTGGTATCACCAGGTGTACCCCCTAAAGCCAGCACTGCTCAGCTACACCCACCAAAGCTTCACTGAATTGAGAGATTCAGAACAGAAGCCAGCAACAAATCAGACCAGGAGGCTGTGAGAAAACGTCTATCTGCCTGCTGAAGATAGTTAATGTTGACTGACCAAGCAGCATTTCATTCAATAAGACAGTTCAGTTCTACCTCCACCTGCTGGTAGACTGTCACAACCCACAATTCTCTGGATTCATCTGCTGCTGACGCTAAGGAAAAGGGGAATTATGACATGCTCTTCTAACTCTGTTGTTAGGAGTGAAGTCTAGATGACATAAAAAATAAACTGAACATTCACCATTTAAAACTTCAAACAACACAAGAAAATTAAAACAAAATCCTTGCTTCTATGGGCAACAAGTGAAGTTCTGCATAACACAGAGAGATTTTATCATTCTTCTACAAAGAATAAATTAAACTTACAGCAGTGTTCTGAATCGCCTACAATTTTCAAATAGTTTGTTTAGAAGCACCCAAATAAATGA
This sequence comes from Microcaecilia unicolor, assembly GCF_901765095.1. Taxonomy (NCBI): domain Eukaryota; kingdom Metazoa; phylum Chordata; class Amphibia; order Gymnophiona; family Siphonopidae; genus Microcaecilia; species Microcaecilia unicolor. Next base: position 108,752 of record NW_021963200.1, on the reverse strand, counting down.
AATTGCAATAAACCAATTTAGATAAGAGTAATGATTGCACAACTAACTTGAACTGGGGTGAATCTTTGATTCCTCCCTCTCCTTCTCTGCGCATATTCAACAGACTGCCAAGACCTGTCGCTTCTTCCTCTTCAACATCAGCAAAATTCGCCCTTTCCTATCTGAGCACACCACACAAACTCTCGTCCACACTCTCATTACCTCTCGCCTTGACTACTGCAACTTACTCCTCACCGGCCTCCCACTTAGCCATCTATCCCCCCTTCAATCCATTCAGAACGCTACCGCATGTCTTATATTCCGCCAGAACCGATATACTCACATCACCCCTCTCCTCAAGTCACTTCACTGGCTTCCGATCAGATACCGCATACAATTCAAGATTCTCCTCCTTACCTACAAATGCACCCGGTCTGCGGCTCCTCACTACCTCTCTACCCTCATCTCCCCCTATGTTCCCGCCCGTAACCTCCGCTCACAGGACAAATCCCTCCTTTCAGTTCCCTTCTCCACCACTGCCAACTCCAGGCTCCGCTCATTCTGCCTTGCCTCACCCTACGCTTGGAACAATCTTCCTCAACCCCTACGCCAAGCCCCCTCCCTACCCATCTTCAAATCTCTGCTTAAAACTCACCTCTTCAATGCTGCTTTCGGCACCTAACCTTTCGTGAAATATAGTATGCCCTATCAGACGGACTCTACACTTGTCTTTAGATTGTTTAGATTGTCTTTAGATTGTACACCTGTCTTTTAGATTGTAAGCTCCTTGAGCAGGGACTGTCCTTCCATTTTAAATTGTACAGCGCTGCGTAACCCTAGTAGCGCTTTAGAAATGTTAAGTAGTAGTAGTATTGTTTGACTTCAAAAATTTTTCTAATATGTCATAGTTTTCTCAGAAGAAAAAAAGAACTTTTAGTAAAAGCATTAACATGACATTCAAGAAAAAGAGTCTGATCTAAGTAAACTCCCAAAATCTTGATCACAGATGAGTACCTAGTCTGATTTGTCATTACATGATCTAACAACAGATCTGGATTATTATCAAGCAATAAAAATTTAAGTTATATCAGTATTTGACTTCTACTTGTATTGCAACATCTGAATGATTAAGAGGCATCCTATTAGGAACAGGGGGGCGTGGCAGCACTGGGAAGAGCAAAAGAACCACAGAACCACAGACACAGCACCCCATAATAACCATGTCCCTGATCAAGGCCAGAGTAGGCAGCTACCCTCATTATAGTGTGATCACAACCCTCATATCTACTACAATATGTTGCAGCCAACCCCCAACCTGCAGTGTTGGATGCAGAGGCTTCCATGTGGCATTCACATATGGCCCAATAGAGGCAGAGGAGAATGATGAGGAGGCATAGCTGGCCCCTAAGAGACACTACCACCAGAGGTGGCAGGTGCTGCGGCTGGCCAACAAATTGCTGGCGCAGAATATAGAGCTGGCAGACTACCAGCAACAGAAGCTACAGCTGCTACGTGAGGCGCTCCAAGTGTAACAAGAATGCGGGCAGCTGATGTGGAGCAGCCCAGAGTAACAGCAGCTTCTGGGATTACACTGTGGTCTTGGCGAGCACACTGTCCACACAGCAAGCGCATGACATTCCAACTGGAAACAGTGAGGCCATCATTCCTGTAACAACACCTTCCACACTAGCCGCAGGTGGCACCAGTGGACACCACTCAGCCAAGCATCACAGTGCCTGCCTCAGCAGCAGAGTCAAAACCGCCAACCAAGTGTCACAGTGCCTGCCTCAGCTACAGAGTTGCAACCACCATCCAAGTGTCCAAGGATGGGGACCCACAGTACCCTAAGCCAGTGGACAACCGTGAGGCCAGGTCTCTCAGAGGCAACAGATGCTCCCTTGCTGGGAGCTGGGTCCACAGAGGGCTCTGACACACTTTCTACTTCTGTAAGGCCTGGGCCATCGCCAACAGCTCAGGGACAGGGTAGGAGAGGTGGCTCCCAGAGGGGACAGGGGAGAAAGAGGTAGGGGTGTGGCGTCTCCTAACTGCCATGCTATGGTGCTGTGTGCTGGAGGGGGTATGTGTGTGTGCGGGGGGAGGAGGTGGGTGTGGGGGATGTTACAGAGGTGAGGCGCACAAATAAATAGTGCACTTACCTTTAGTGAAAATTGATCAGAATGAGTCTTTGTCTGGCACAGACCCCAGCTGGTATGCTTCCTGGTCAGCTGTGTGTGCTGGGGGGAGGGAGAGAGGGCTCTGTAACCTCTGGGTCTGGCTGTTACTGCTGTGGTTGTTGTCCCTTCTCTGGCAGGGTCTGTCTTCTTTGAAGAGCTAGAATGTGCAAGATGCAGCAGGCCATGAATATTTTGGCAATTTTTTCAGGTCTGTAGAGGAGTTCCCCTGCTTATCTAGGAGACAACTGCCAGTGATCTCCCCTCTGTCAATCCTATGGTAGATTCTTGAATTCTGGAGAATGGAGGCATAGGCATCATGGGTGGAGCCTGGGTAGCAGGCACACACATCCACAATCTCCCTCTGGGCATCATACATGACCCGTATTGTTCATGGAGTGATATGATTTTATATTCATGTGGTGTCCTCATGTGCCTGGGGGGGGGGGGGGTCAGTGTGACATGTGCAGTCAATGATACCTATGATCGAGGGGAAACAGATTATAACATAGAACTGAGCCATGTTTTTCTGGAGAGCCTGGGCGGTAGTGGGGAAGATAATATAATCTGAGGCATGGAACTGGGCAACACAGTTGGAGATGAGGGGCTGGGGGAGGCCTGCATTCACTTAGTACTGACTTGGAAGGTGCCGGTAGCTAGAAAGGCAGTGCCCTTCAGATGGACTGGCAAAGGATTATTACTGCATGTCCTGGAGGAGGGGTTGTAATTGGTCACAGAGGTGTTAAATGGCAGACCTGTCAAACTGAAGCCTAGTAAGACATTTCTGGTCAGTGAGGTCCAGGAAACAGATGCAGGGCCTGAACACTCTCTGATAGGGATATCTCCTCCAGAGCCTCCCCTCCAAACTTTCATCCACCTTCAGCAAGGCATGAGCAACCAAAGCATTCTGTGCAACCCATTGACCCCAGAACCATGAATGTGCACACCTCCACCTACTACACCTTGTGAGACCTAGCACTAGCACACAATTATGACACACACCCCAGCTGCCCAAAACACTCACTCTCCCACCACCAACAAAACAATCCAGACACACACAGCAGCAGCACTTAGCACCCATTCTTCCACCACTAGCAAACAGTTGCCACACACCCACCTACAGCACACTCAACTCTGCCAGGAACAGCACACAGTCCTCATGCAACATTAGCAGCACACAACACAGTGACATACTAGGAGTGGACAAACAGAAAAAAAAAATGAGAGACAGAAGACAAGCAGGTAGGAGATGTAGAATAGGAGGTGTGGGGGTCTGGGGACAGTGAGGGTTTTGTGGGGGAAACGAGCTAGATACAGAGCAAGGGATGGGTGTAGCTGGAGGGCTAGCAGGTGTGGGAAAGGAGTTGAGTAAGTGAGACCGAGGAGGCAAAGCAGGAAATGTGAGGGTCAAAAGGGTCAGATTGGGGCAAACACACAAAGGTAGCAAAGCAATCAGCAAATCTTCACTATTTCTCACAAACAACCACTTCCACCTCTCCACTCTCCAACTCAGCAAAGTCACGAATGGGTCTAAAGACAGGTTTAGCCTTACCCTAGATGCTTTTAAAACAGGTCTAATTCCAGGCATTTTTCTTTCCGTCCCCAGGACGTAGTTTTGCTATCCGGAATCAGCAATAAACATTCATCACATAACATGCCCATGTCATGCCCACAACCTCCCCCCACTTCCCCCTCCGGGAGCGTCTTCTTTTCAGCAGCTAGCGGACTTGGGCGTTTTTTTTTTTTTGTTTGTTTGTTTGATTATACACTTCAGATGTTTTCTGCGAGAAAAATGTATATCTGCCTGTTATGCTGTTTTTTGGACATTTTTCTGTTTCAAAAATGAGCTCTAAAGTGTATCTGGGTTTTCAGAATGCATTTGATGACGTCCCTCCTGAGCAAATTAAAAAGTAATTGGAACATGAGGCAATGTCATATTGTGGATTAGAAACTGGTTAAAAATAGGAAACAGAGTGGGACCAGATGGTCAGATTTCTCAGTAGATAAAAGGAAAGCAAGGATCTGTACTGGGACTGATGCTTTTTAAAGCAAAGTTACTTAGGAGTTCTCCGAGGACAACAGGACAAGTATTCTCACATGTGGGCAACGTCCCCCGATAAAGCCCCAGCGCAGACATTACAAAGAATTCCAAACTCTTCTAGAAGGCTTTAGTAGGCCCGCACTGTGCATGCCTTCCCGCCTTCCCGAAGCGCACAAGACCCGCAATTAGATCAAAAAGCATAAAGAATGCAACTTCTAGGAGAGCTTAGTGGAGATTAGGTGGCAACACCAGTATTTGGGAAGAAAAGCCAGTACTGGGCAGACTTCTATGGTCTGTGCCCTGCTCATGGTTGGACAGATTCAGCTTCAGAAGTTGGAGAATAAGGCCAGTGTTGGTCTGTACACTGATTGTGGCTGAATAGAATTGAATGGGGTGGAATGGAGCTTTTAAGGGGCTTCAATGACAACTTCAGAAATTTTAGAACAAGGACAGTGCCAGGCAGACTTTTACAGTCTATGCCCTGAAAATGGTAAGTACAAATCAAGATCAGGTATACATATGAAGTATCACATCGTAACATATGTAATGAGCTTACCTTGTTGGGCAGATGGAGAAACCGTACAGGTCTTTATGTTACTATGTAATACTTGTCCTGCAGTCCTTGGAGAACAATTACTACAGGTAAGTAACTTTGCTTTCTCCAAAGACAAGCAGGGCATAGTATCTCACATGTGGGAATCCCTAGCTACTAGGCTCACCAAAAACGATCAACAGGGGCTTGCAATGGTAAGGCCAACCAGAACCATTAACACTAACAACAGAACAGGTCTGTTGTGAAAGTTCAGCCTGCAACAGAAAAGAATGGGCCTAAGAAGGTGGAATTGCTTTCTAGACCCCACCAAAATTCTGTAGAACTGCTGGACCAAACTGGCTATTGCCTCGGGTATACTACTCAATGCAGTAGTAAGAAGAGAATGTGTGGACTGAACACCACACTGCAGATCTGCAAATCACCTCAATGGAAACTAATCTCAAGTGGTGTACCGATGCAGCCATGGCTCTCACATAGTGAGCCGTGACATGACCCTCAAGAGTCAGCACAGCGTGTGCACAACTGGAGAAGGTGCAGTCTGCCAGGCAATTTAACAAAGTACAAAAGAAACAAAAGCTGGGTGGACTGTCTGTGAGTTTTAGTCCACTCCAGATAGAAGGCCAAGGCTCCCTTAAAGTACAAGGTATGTAATAAACTTTTGCCAGGATGAGCACAGGGTTTCAGGAAAAATGTTGGCAGGACAATTGACTGTTTAAGATGGAACTCTGATAGGAAGGAACTTAGGATGAGTGAGGAGAACTACTCTGTTAAGATGAAACTTTGTGTCAAAAGATAGATCAGCTACAAGGGCCTGCAGCTCAGTGTCTTTGTGAGCTGAAGAGACTGCCACCAAAAAGATGATCTTCTAGGTCAGGTACTTCAAATGACAGGAGTGAAGTGGCTCAATAGAAGCTTTCATCAGCTGGGTGAGGACAACACTGAGATCCCATGACACAGTTGGAGGTTTAACAGAGGGGGGGGGGGCTTTGTCAGAAGCAAACCACCAGAGGCTGTACAGAAATGGGCTTACCCTCTACATGGTAATGGCAAGCACTAATTGCACTAAGAAGTACCCTTTCAGAGTTGGTTTTGAGACCAGATTCAAAGAGGAGTAGAAGGTATTCAAGCAGCTTTTGAGTAGGGCAAGAAAAAGGCTAGGGTCCTGCCTTCACATCAGACAGAAAATGTTTTCCATTTAAAAGTATAACACCCTTTGCTGATGACACAAAGTTATTCAAAGTCGTTAACTCGCAACAGGATTGTGAAAAATTACAGAAGGACCTTACGAGACTGGGAGACTGGGCAGCTAAATGGCAGATGACATTTAATGTGAGCAAGTGCAAGGTGATGCATGTGGGAAAAAAGAACCCAAATTACAGCTACGTCATGCAAGGTTCCACATTAGGAGTTACGGACCAAGAAAGGGATCTGGCCCCACCCTAGCCCCTCCCCACCATAGCCCCGCCCACACCCTAGCTCCGCCCCACCCTAGCTCCGCCCCATTGATAAGATTATTACATTTTTAGAAAATTTTTTATTTATGCAATTTCAAATAAAGACAAATGAAGCTAAACTTGTACAACGTGTACAAAAAAACTGATTGAAATAATAAGCCCAATGCTATGATGAACCCCCCCTCCCCAGAAATTCAGTTCAAGTCCACTACAATTAGTAGTTCCAATTCTCATAACAAAGGAGAATAAAGGAAAATACTAAGAAAAGATCCAGTACTTTCAAATTCCCCTATTTTTTTTTTAATTTAAAAAGGTTCCTTGGACATGGATTTTATATGTGCTCTTTTCCTCTCCTAAGCTGAACATGCTTAGAGAAATGCCCCTCTTTCTTAAGGCTACAATGCTATTTGCTTTGGAAACTCAAATTCTCCTAAATACACATGATCTGGCTAGCTTAGCAAGGTAAGTACCATTAGATGGACAATTTTTAGTCTGCCCACTTGGGATTCTTTAGGTTTTCAATAAATTTGGGCAAATTAACAGTAAAGTCTGACACTACTAGCCCTCTCCACTTGCCCCTGTCCCCACCCCTCACATTCACGCACCACTTTTGCTAACCTCTTGATCTTTTCCTGTCACTGCCCTTCATAAAACACTGAATTCTGACTTAATCACTGATGGGAGAATAATAGACTACTGCAATAGTATTTACCTTTAAAATGGCACAAAAGGGGTTTGAAACTTCCTTCTTCCTTATAAGAAAAGTTATCATCATACCTGGCTTGCCTTTCAATGACAGTGGCACAAACTTGCTCCAGCTCGAGCTCTACTTGACTGTCTTTATTTATTTATTTATTTTTATTTGCATGAAGTCTTTATTAACAAGGTAAACATACAACAAGAGGAAAAAGAAGGTAACACCAAGCCACATTAGATCAATCCGCATTCAATACAATTATTGAAGACCTAACAGCAACAGTCCTGTCATTGTTGTTCAACCTTTCATTTGTAAGCAAAAAAAACACACTCCAAAATTTATAGAACATTTTTTTTTTTATATACTTAACCAAGTCCCCCCCCCTCCCAACGCCACTCCCCCCCCCCCCCTCCCGGTTAGGTCCTCGCCTCCGCTAACAATGCTTGTTCTCCCACATGCCTCACTGACTCATAGTCATGCTGGTGAAAGGGTCCCATATTGAGTGCCACCTTTGCTGTTGATTACGCCTTTCCGCCAGGAGCCTTTCCATTTCGCAAACATACCTCAGTTTACTAAGCCATCTCGCTATTGGAGGGGTCAAGGGCTTCTTCCAAAAAGTTGCCACAATCACTCTAGCCGCACTTATAGCATGCCTCAGCAAGGTCTGGCGAGCCTGCGAGAGACCCGCCACCTTCGCAGAGAAAAGAAAAGTAGTTGGACTCCATGGGACCACGCATCCCAGCCAATACTGCAGCCTGCTGTGCACTGATTTCCAGTAGGCCTGTATTTTCCTACAGGTCCACCAGATGTGTCCCATCGTGCCCTTAACCCCACAACCCCTCCAGCACAAACCCGTTGATGCGGGGTAGATGCGCTGGAGGCGCTCCGGCGTCAAATACCACCGGAACATCACCTTCACCGCATTCTCCCTAAAAGGAACATGTGAAGACACCCTCGCCGTAGCTCTCTCCAACCTCTCCCATACCCCCTCCTCCAAAGATATACCCAACTCCTTCTGCCAACTCTTCCTATGAAGAGTGTAATTTGACTCCTTCAGATTAATGGTGCTATATAAGCGTGATATTAGGCCACTAGTCATGGTGGATCCCTCACAAATTTCCTCCAAGGTGGTTTTATTCCTGTTTACCACCTCTCTAACAGCTCGTGTTTTGAGGAAGTGTGCCAATTGGCGATAGGCAAAATCATCACCCTTCAAATTTGGAAAAGTCCCCACCACAGCACTGAACGGTAATAACTGATCACCTTCAAACAATTGACCCCACATTTTTAATCCTTCTTGGTGCCACCGCGTAAATACCCCCTTCTCTGTCCCAGGGTAAAATAGTGGGTTAAAAGCTATAGGGGATAAGCGTGACAACGCACACTTCCTTTTGGGAAACAGGCTATCCCAGTAATGCAAGGTAACCTGGATAGAGGGACATAGTTCTTCCCCAAGCGCCCGAAACTGATTGGGGAGCCACATCACTGCTCCCAAAGGTCTCTGACCTATAGAATGTTGCTCCAAATGTACCCATTGTCTGTCTGGATAATCCTGAAACCATTCAATGGCTGCGCGTGCTTGAGCTGCTCTATAGTACCAACTCAAGTTAGGGACCCCCAAACCTCCCCTTCTCCTAGCCTGGTACAAGTACGCCCGCGACAAGCGCGGTCTTTTCCCCGCCCAAATAAATCGTACGATACGATCCTGTAAAGCTGAGAGGTATTTTTTAGGCATCTTAATTGGGAGGGCCTGGAATAAGTAGAGCAGCCGGGGCAAAACGTTCATTTTGACAACAGCTATTCTGCCGAACCAAGATAGTCCCAGGTCACCCCACCCTTCAAGGTCTGCCGTAATAACCTGTGCTAAACCCTTGTAATTTGCCGTAAAGAGGGCACCCAACTTTGCTGTCAAATTTACACCCAGGTACCTAATCTGCTTAGGTGCCCATCTAAAAGCAAATGAGGATTTTAATGACTGCACTAACTCATCAGGGAGGGAAATATTCAGGGCCTCTGACTTTGTCATATTCACTTTGAAGCCGGACACTCCCGAATACTTATCAATCGCCTCTAACAAATTAGGGAATGTAACCTGGGGTCGAGTAACGAACAGAAGCACATCATCTGCAAAAAGTGCCATTTTGTGCTCTCTGCCCGCCACTGTAACCCCAGTAATATTTGGATCCGCTCGTATTGTGGAAGCGAAAGGCTCCATCGCCATGGCGAATAGCAAGGGGGATAATGGGCAACCCTGGCGAGTTCCTCTATACAAGGTAAACATAGCTGAATTTGCCCCGTTAACTCTCACACATGCTTTGGGTGAGTCATAAAAAGATTGGATCCAGTTGCGAAACTGGGGGCCTATCCCAAATGCCTCCAACACTTTATACATATATGGCCATTGGACCCTATCAAAGGCTTTTTCAGCGTCTAAACTAAGGAAACACATTGGCCTCTTCACCCTCCCAGCCAAGTGCATTAGATCAACTACCCTTCGAGTATTATCCATAGCCTTCTTGATCAGGATGGATAATCGCCGGAAACAACGGAGCCAATCGATTAGACAACACTTTGGCTAATATTTTTACGTCAGCATTCAGGACTGATATTGGGCGATAAGAGCCACATTCCGTGTGATCCTTATCCGGCTTGGGCAGGATGGCAATCCAAGCTTCCAGCATGGTAGGGGGCAACACCTCACCCCTTCCAATCTGGTTAAATAGGTCTGCCAACAGGGGCGCCAATTCCAAAGCAAATTTCTTATAAAATTCATTAGGGAAGCCATCCAACCCCGGGAATTTGCTGGACGGCAGATGCTGAATAGCTTTTTGTATCTCCAATGGCGTGACTGGCTTTTCCAGCTCTGTTCTTTGTTGAAGTGTCAGAGATGAGAGATCACTCTCTGCCAAGTACTCATCAATGGCCTCCGGAGAAGGGTCTCCCCCTTGTGCGTACAATGCTTGGTAGTATTCCCCAAACCTCTTACGTATGTTCTCAGATGTAGTTAGTGTATTACCCTTACTATCCCTCACCCTGGTTACTGTACGATCTATTTTTTGTCTGCGTAATTTCATGGCAAGTCTGCGCCCAGCTTTATTGGTAAACTCATAAGTGCTACTTTTAATTCTGGATTGTAACAGACTTAGTTGCTCTGAGTAAATGGAATCCAACTTAAGTCTCTCACCCCTCAGTTCTTCCAATACTGCTGGTGATCTCCCAACCTTATGCTTTGCTTCTAGGCGCTGTATGTTCCCCAGACAACTCGCCACTTGAGCTCTACGGATTTTCGCTCTCTTACTTGCTAATTGTAAAAAATAACCTCTCGTGACTGCTTTCATTGCGTCCCACACCGTACTAAGGGGAGGCCCCGATTCCATGTTAAGCTCTAGATAGTCCTTCAAAACTCTCCTGCAACCCTCCACCACCTCTACCTCTTGGAGCATAGTCGTGTTGAGTGTCCACCTTTTTTCCTTAACCTCTGCCCTGATTGATGACAAGGTCACCCAAACTGGGGCATGATCGGACAAGGTCATATTACCTATCCCTGTTATGGGGCCCCTCTCTACCAGCCCAATGTCCAGGAAGATGCAATCAATACGGGAGTAAGAGTCGTGGGCAGATGAATAGCATGTATAATCCCGCTCCCCCCCGTGATTCACCCTCCACACATCCAACACACCCAAAGAGTATGCCATTGCTCCCAGTGCAATTGACTCCCTACTGTCCCCAGAGCGGCTGACTCCCGACCTATCCAGTGCTGGGTCCATTACAGCATTAAAATCTCCACCCAGAATTAGGGAGCCCTGTACAAAAGTGGCAAGTGTGTTTTTCACCTTAGTGAAAAAGGCCCCTTGTTGTTCGTTTGAGGCGTACACAGAGGCCAGAGTTAGGTCTACTTGGTCAAGCACTATGTGCACATACAAGAACCTTCCCCCAGGATCTCGTTTAATCTGCTTTATCTGCGCCGCCACCGATGCATGTAGCATCACCGCCACCCCTCTCTTTGACCCTTCAGCAGAGGAAGCAAAAAGAATGATTGGATAACTGGGGTGGGAGAGGAGCTTTTTGTGCTTACGGCGAAGGTGCGTTTCCTGCAATAAAACTATTTGCGGCTTTAGGTGCATCAGCTCCTTAAAAAATTTTTGCCGTTTCTGAGGCATATTCAGGCCCCTGACATTGTAGGACATAATCTTTAAATCAGCACTCATGTGTATTTAATAATAAGGTCCACCGCATTTCCTGCCGGTGAATCCACCCCACATCATAGAAGCAAACCCCCTTTTTCAAACAATAGGCAGGACCTAACCTTCCCTCCCATCTCCCCCCCATTACCCCTCCCTCCCACCCTTATCTCCCTTCCCCCACACTGAAACACCAGCCAGAGGACACAATTCCCCTGAATGGGAATGAAGAAAGCAACCCATCAATTCCTGACAGCCCAGCCCTCGCCCCGCCCCCGCTCCCCAGACCCCACCTTCTTCCATCCTGTAACTCCCCAGTCCATAACATAACACCTCATAGCTCACCACATTCGGCCCCAAGTCACTCTTATATTTATTCCCTCCCTCCCTCCCCTCCCCTCCCCTCAAAACATTCCCCAGAACCTTCTTACAGCCCCACTACTCATACCCCAAATCACAGGCTTCAGGCAAGGCCTTGCCCAGCACAGTAAAACAATCCAGACTCCCCGGTAGAATTCCGGTTCCCTTATTACTGTCCAAAAATTCGCAAAGTCTCAACTCAAGCTTGTCCCCTGAATTACCAGTTCCATCAAACCTTCCTTGAGGTAGATCAGGTCTCCTCTGCTCCTCCACGTCTTTTCGAGTTGCGCCGGTTAACAGAATCAGGGACCCGCTTCCATCCTTGCAGCTTTGCCTTTGTGGCTGGCGCCATTGTCCCCTGCGGCATGCTCGACAAGACCAGGCCCGCTTCAAGAAGGGTCCCCCATACTTCTTTCAGCGATTGAGCTCTATGCTTAACTCCTTGCAGTGTGTATAAGAGCGAGAAGGGAAACCCCCATCTATAGGGGATGTGTTCTTTGGCTAATATTTCCAGGGCCGGCTTCATCAGCCGTCTTTGTTGCAATGTGAATTGTGAAAGATCCTGGTATACTGATATTTTAGCTTCAGCATATGCAAGGTCCTGCGCCTTCCGCGCTAAGTTAAAGATCTTCTCTTTCACCTCGTACTTATGGAATCTTGTGATGATATCCCGCACTTTATTGTCCTGCCGTTTGCCAAGTGCTCTATGCGCCCTGTCCAGAACAATCTCCACTGCTCCATCCTCGGGGCCCAATAATGCCGCACACAGGGTTCTCACAATCTGTGGAACATCCTCGATCTCGCTTTCGGGCACCCCTCTAAACCTTAGATTGTTCCTCCTGCTTCTGTTTTCTAGGTCGTCAATTTTGTACTCCAGCTCGGCATTTTTCTTTGCCAACTCTTGAAAATGTATCTCGTGGGCATTCAGGGTTTCGGCATGCTCATCCATTCTTGTTTCAACATCCTCTACCCTGCCCCCTAACTCCCGCAAGTCCGTGCTTAGCGCTTCCATGCGGTCGAGGATCTCGTCCTTCGAGCCCTTAATATCCTCTTGTATTTTCGACAAGAGCTGGCGAAGCTCAACTGAAACGCCTTTTTTTTTGTTAGGAGGCTGCCGCGATTCGGCCAGGGATAGCGCTGAATCCGAGTCCGACGGAGACACATGCGCCGCAGATTCATGGCGCTTAGACGCCCGGCTAGGCCCACCTCCCGTTAGCCGCTCTGCTTCTTTATTTCGCACAGCAGCTGATTTACTCATTATTGCTGGCGCTTTGCTGATCTCGTCTCTCGTTTTCCGGTCTAGTACGGACCCTGGGGCCGCCTGTAAATGCTTTTTGAAGTCCGAGGAGCGGGGAGCTCAAGAACTAGGCTGCCATTCTGTAAGATGACGTCACTTCCTCCCTGTCTTTATTTATTTTTTAAGTCACACTCACTCGCACACTGGCTCACCTCCGACCAGGCTCCAGGCAGCTTTCCCGCTCAGTGACTCCCGCCCGCCAAACAGGAAATACCTCAACAGAAGGCGGAACATTGAGCGGGAAGTGAAACGCTGGGGTGAGCCATCGCTGCAACTCTCTGTCGGGAGCCGGGGCCATCGTGCTGGTGCTGCAATTGTTTGTCGGGGCCATCGGTGCAACTGTCGGGGTGCGGGGAGTCGGGAGGCTGCTGACGGCGGGCTCAGCGGGGGTGGGCACCGTGCCGCAAAGTGGAGGGAGCGGAGCAGCGGCGGCCGAGCGGGATCATGATGCGGTCGTCCAAGCAGGGGTCGGTCGGAGTGAGGCAGAGTTGAGGCGCACTGCGCGGAGCCCCCCTAAGCGCGGGGGCCCTATGCAGCCGCCTTGTTTGCCTAAGACCGGCCCTGGAATGTTGGGTATTATTAGGAAAGGTATGAAAAACAGGTGTGAGGATGTTATAATGCCACTGTATTGCTCAATGGTGCGACCGCACCTTGAGTATTGTGTTCAATTCTGGTCGCCGCATCTCAAGAAAGATATAGAAGAATTGGAAAAGGTGCAGCGAAGGGGGACTAAAATGTTAGCGGGGATGGGACGACTTCCCTATGAAGAAAGACTAAGGAGGCTAGGGCGTTTCAGCTTGGAGAAGAGACGGCTGAGGGGAGACATGATAGAGGTGTATAAAATAATGAGTGGAGTGGAACAGGTGGATGTGAAGCGTCTGTTCACACTTTCCAAAAATACTAGGACTAGGGCATGCAATGAAACTACAGTGTCGTATATTTAAAACAAATCGGAGAAAATATTTCTTCACCCAACGCATAATTAAACTCTGGAATTTGTTGCCGGAGTACGTGGTGAAGGCGGTTAGCTTAGCAGAGTTTAAAAAGGGGTTAGACGGTTTCCTAAAGGACAAGTCCATAAACCACTACTAAATGGACTTGGGAAAAATCCACAATTCCAGGAATAACATGTATAGAATGTTTGTATGTTTGGGAAGCTCGCCAGGTGCCCTTGGCCTGGATTGGCCGCTGTCGTGGACAGGATGCTGGCCTCGATGGACCCTTGGTCTTTTCCCTTGGCATTACTTATGTACTGTCACGGTGGTGAGTGCTTCCTTGTCTGTGCTCACCTCGCCCTCTGGTGGCCTGAACAGGTGGCTGCTATGAACTGTCACACATTCCAGACTTCAGCCCAGTCCAGCCCGGATCTTCCAGGCTGCCAGACTTGCTTTTCTTGTTTGTGCCTGAACAGCACCCGTAGCTGACTTGTGATTCCTGCACCTGAACTTCAGCTGCTGATGGGCTTTATTAGCCACCTGGAAACTTCTGTGTTTGCCTTTGCATCGTCTAAGGTCCCTGGTATGTGGGTGTGCTCTGTGCACTTCTGCCTAGTCCGGTTCTAGTCTGAGTTTCTTGCCTGGTTCTAGTTTGTTTGTGCATAGTTAGCTTTGGTTTTATTGCTTAGTTCCTAGTCTTGTTTCTGGTCTGCATTTCCTTGTCTTGTGTCTGTGTTCCTTTTTAGTGGCTGCTTGGTAGCTTTCAGTCCTGACTCTCACCTGTCTATGTTTCATAGTGGCTGCCTGGCAGCTTTTAGTCCTGACTCTGTTGTGTGTTTCCTGTTGGTAACCAGTTCCTGCCCTGTAAGTCCGGCGGCCGCCTGCACCCAGGGGCTCAACTCCTGGGGAACGGCGGTCAAGCGCAGGTGAAGTCTAGCTGTTCCTGCTCTGCCTGCCCAGCTTGTTTGCCTCTGCTGCAACTCCAGTCCGGGGTTCCAGTCCTGTTCTGCCTTGCCTCTGGTTTGGGGGTGGTTTTGCCTGTCACTGCCGCTCCACGGCAGTGGTCCAAGGGCTCACAAACCCTGTGCTTCCGTGAGAAGCCTGACACTAACTTTGCCCTATTTTTGCAGCCTGACCCCTAGCAACAGTACTGCAATATTACTCCTAAGGGGCAAATGCTAGTTTGAGCTTGGGACACCGACTATCACTCCTGCTCCTACCAAACAGGGACCACAAAACCCCTAATAAGAGCTGGGGTATATGTGTATGGGGTATTTTATGTGGTTAAGGGAAATGTTGAGAGAGGGAGAGAATTGGGTAAGGGAGCTGGCTTCGGCTCTTATAGCTGCTCCTTCCAGCAGGCACTTTTATGCGCCTCAGGCCAGGTGTAAATGCCAACATCTAGATTTATTTCAGAGCAATGTGTATTCTCCTTATAAAGTGAGGAATATATGCTGGTGTTTTCGGCCCACCCAAACCATTCCCTCTATGCCCTGACCATGTGCTCTTGCTGTCTAAAGGCGTGGATCACAATGATAATAGTGGCTTTCTAAAACTGCTACTTGAACATGTAGGCAATTTACTCATTTAGAAGCTGCTACATACATGCGAGGATGTTTTTAAAATGACAGTATGCACTGGCCCTCACTTTGCTCTATAATGAGCACTGTTTAACCTAGGACAGCCCACAGTGATGAGTGCTGGCCTACCTCAAGAACAGTGATGGGCATTTGCATCTATATCCAGCATTGCCAGTGAGATGAGCACTAACACTACCTAGTACATTTTGTGTCGAAGTATGCTCGCCTTCACTTGGCGCTGACCAGAGTGTCGAGGGATGGCCTTTACCCAATTCAGCAAAGCCCTGCTGAGTTCTGGGCTTAAACCTACTACTACTACTACTACTACTATTTAGCATTTCTATAGCGCTACAAGGCATACGCAGCGCTGCACAAACATAGAAGAAAGACAGTCCCTGCTCAAAGAGCTTACAATCTAATAGACAAAAAAAATAAATAAATTAAGCAAATCAAATCAATTAATGTGAACGGGAAGGAAGAGAGGAGGGTAGGTGGAGGCGAGTGGTTACAAGTGGTTACGAGTCAAAAGCAATGTTAAAGAGGTGGGCTTTCAGTCTAGATTTAAAGGTGGCCAAGGATGGGGCAAGACGTAGGGGCTCAGGAAGTTTATTCCAGGCGTAGGGTGCAGCGAGACAGAAGGCGCGAAGTCTGGAGTTGGCAGTAGTGGAGAAGGGAACAGATAAGAAGGATTTATCCATGGAGCGGAGTGCACGGGAAGGGGTATAGGGAAGGACGAGTGTGGAGACATACTGGGGAGCAGCAGAGTGAATACATTTATAGGTTAGTAGAAGAAGTTTAAACAGGATGCGAAAACGGATAGGGAGCCAGTGAAGGGTCTTGAGGAGAGGGGTAGTATGAGTAAAGCGACCCTGGCGGAAGATGAGATGGGCAGCAGAGTTTTGAACCGATTGGAGAGGGGAGAGGTGACTAAGTGGGAGGCCAGCAAGAAGCAGATTGCAGTAGTCTAAACGAGAGGTGACAAGGGTGTGGATGAGGGTTTTGATAGAGTGCTCGGAAAGAAAGGGGCGGATTTTACGGATGTTGTAAAGAAAGAAACGACAGGTCTTGGCGGTCTGCTGGATATGAGCAGAGAAGGAGAGAGAAGAGTCAAAGATGACCCCAAGGTTTCGAGCTGAGGAGACAGGGAGAATGAGAGAGCCATCAACAGAAATAGAAAACGGGGGGAGTGGGGAGGTGGGTTTGGGGGGGGGGGGGGGAAATGAGAAGCTCGGTTTTGGTCATATTTAATTTCAGGTGGCGTTGAGACATCCAGGCAGCAATGTCAGACAAGCACGCTGAAACTTTGGTTTGGATGCAAGGTGAGATATCAGGGGTAGAAAGGAAGATTTGGGAGTCATCAGCATAGAGATGGTAGGAAAAGCCATGGGATGAGATTAATGAACCAAGGGAAGAAGTGTAGATAGAAAAGAGGAGGGGTCCAAGAACAGAACCCTGAGGTACGCCGACAGGCAGAGGGATAGAAGTAGAAGAGGATCCACCAGAGTGAACACTAAAGGTGCGGAGGGAGAGGTAGGAAGAGAACCAGGAAAGGACAGAGCCCTGGAATCCAAGTGAGGACAGGGTATCGAGAAGTATGCTGTGATCGACAGTGTCAAAAGCAGCGGAAAGATCAAGAAGAATGAGGATGGAATATTGACCTCTGGATTTAGCCAGGAATAGGTCATTGGAGACTTTAGTAAGCGTAGTTTCGGTTGAGTGGAGAGGGCGAAAACCAGATTGTAATGGGTCAAGAATAGCATGTGAGGAGAGAAAATCAAGGCAGCGGCGGTGAACAGCACGCTCAAGTAATTTGGAGAGAAAAGGAAGGAGGGAGATGGGTCGGTAATTAGAGGGACAAGTAGGGTCAAGTGAAGGCTTCTTAAGGAGAGGTGTGACCACAGCATGTTTAAAGGCAGCAGGGACAGTCGCAGTGAAAAGTGAGAGGTTGAGAATGTGACAGATAAAAGGAATAAGAGTAGGAGAGATGGCATTAAGAAGGTGGGTGGGAATGGGATCAGAGGAACAGGTGGCACATTTTGAGGAAGAAAGGAGAAGTGTAGTTTCCTCAATAGTAACTTCAGGAAAGGAGGAAAGGGAATGAGGGGAAGTAGAGAGAGGGGAACGGTAGCAATAAATGCGCACTGGCTTTCCCTTAGCACAGCCAACCAAAAACACATTCATTTTACAACCAATAGTCTATGGGTCCTGAAACAGCACACCTTTTTTTCTTGTTATGTTTTAGGCTCATCACATATAAAGCGAATGCTACATACCTGTAGAAGGTATTCTCCGAGGACAGCAGGCTGATTGTTCTCACTGATGGGTGACGTCCTCGGCAGCCCCTCAATCGGAATCTTCCTAGCAAAGTCCTTTGCTAGTCCTCGCGCGCCCGCGCGCACCGCGCATGCGCGGCCGTCTTCCCGCCCGAAACCGGCTCGAGCCGGCCAGTCCAGTATGTAGCAAGACAATACACTTCAAGGGAAGACACAACTCCAAAGGGGAGGCGGGCGGGTTTGTGAGAACAATCAGCCTGCTGTCCTCGGAGAATACCTTCTACAGGTATGTAGCATTCGCTTTCTCCGAGGACAAGCAGGCTGCTTGTTCTCACTGATGGGGTATCCCTAGCCCCCAGGCTCACTCAAAACAACAACCAAGGTCAATTGGGCCTCGCAACGGCGAGGACATAACTGAGATTGACCTAAAAAATTTACCAACTAACTGAGAGTGCAGCCTGGAACAGAACAAACAGGGCCCTCGGGGGGTGGAGTTGGATCCTAAAGCCCAAACAGGTTCTGAAGAACTGACTGCCCGAACCGACTGTCGCGTCGGGTATCCTGCTGCAGGCAGTAATGAGATGTGAATGTGTGGACAGATGACCACGTCGCAGCTTTGCAAATTTCCTCCATGGTGGCTGACTTCAAGTGGGCTACCGACGCAGCCATGGCTCTAACATTATGAGCCGTGACATGACCCTCAAGAGCCAGCCCCGCCTGGGCGTAAGTGAAGGAAATGCAATCTGCTAGCCAATTGGATATGGTGCGTTTCCCTACAGCCACTCCCCTCTTGTTGGGATCAAAAGAAACAAACAATTGGGCGGACTGTCTGTGGGGCTGTGTCCGCTCCAGATAGAAGGCCAATGCTCTCTTGCAGTCCAATGTGTGCAGCTGACGTTCAGCAGGGCAGGAATGAGGACGGGGAAAAAATGTTGGCAAGACAATTGACTGGTTCAGATGGAACTCCGACACAACCCTCGGCAGGAACTTAGGGTGAGTGCGGAGGACTACTCTGTTATGATGAAATTTAGTGTAAGGGGCCTGGGCTACCAGGGCCTGAAGCTCACTGACTCTACGAGCTGAAGTAACTGCCACCAAGAAAATGACCTTCCAGGTCAAGTACTTCAGATGGCAGGAATTCAGTGGCTCAAAAGGAGGTTTCATCAGCTGGGTGAGAACGACATTGAGATCCCATGACACTGTAGGAGGCTTGACAGGGGGCTTTGACAAAAGCAAACCTCTCATGAAGCGAACAACTAAAGGCTGTCCTGAGATCGGCTTACCTTCCACACGGTAATGGTATGCACTGATTGCACTAAGGTGAACCCTTACAGAGTTGGTCTTGAGACCAGACTCAGACAAGTGCAGAAGGTATTCAAGCAGGGTCTGTGTAGGACAAGAGCGAGGATCTAGGGCCTTGCTGTCACACCAGACGGCAAACCTCCTCCATTGAAAGAAGTAACTCCTCTTAGTGGAATCTTTCCTGGAAGCAAGCAAGATGCGGGAGACACCCTCTGACAGACCCAAAGAGGCAAAGTCTACGCCCTCAACATCCAGGCCGTGAGAGCCAGAGACTGGAGGTTGGAATGCAGAAGCGCCCCTTCGTCCTGTGTGATGAGGGTCGGGAAACACTCCAATCTCCACGGTTCTTCGGAGGACAACTCCAGAAGAAGGGGGAACCAGATCTGACGCGGCCAAAAGGGAGCAATCAGAATCATGGTGCCTCGGTCTTGCTTGAGTTTCAACAAAGTCTTCCCCACCAGAGGTATGGGAGGATAAGCATACAGCAGACCCTCCCCCCAGTCCAGGAGGAAGGCATCCGATGCCAGCCTGCCGTGGGCCTGAAGCCTGGAACAGAACTGAGGGACTTTGTGGTTCACTCGAGATGCGAAGAGATCCACCAGGGGGGTGCCCCACGCCTGGAAGATCTGTCGCACTACTTTGGAACTGAGCGACCATTCGTGAGGTTGCATGATCCTGCTCAATCTGTCGGCCAGACTGTTGTTTACGCCTGCCAGGTATGTGGCTTGGAGCACCATGCCGAGACGGCGAGCCCAGAGCCACATGCTGACGGCTTCCTGACACAGGGGGCGAAGCCCATCGACATGAGCTCCCCATCCCAGGAGAGACGCATCCGTGGTCAGCACTTTTTGTGGCTGAGGAATTTGGAAAGGACGTCCCAGAGTCAAATTGGACCAGATTGTCCACCAATACAGGGATTCGAGAAAACTTGTGGACAGGTGGATCACGTCTTCTAGACCCCCAGCAGCCTGATACCACTGAGAGGCTAGGGTCCATTGAGCAGATCTCATGTGAAGACGGGCCATGGGAGTCACATGAACTGTGGAAGCCATGTGGCCCAGCAATCTCAACATCTGCCGAGCTGTGATCTGCTGGGACGCTCGCACCCGCGAGACGAGGGACAACAGGTTGTTGGCTCTCGCCTCTGGGAGATAGGCGCGAGCCGTCCGGGAATCCAGCAGAGCTCCTATGAATTCGAGTTTCTGCACTGGGAGAAGATGGGACTTTGGGTAATTTATCACAAACCCCAGTAGCTCCAGGAGGCGAATAGTCATCTGCATGGACTGCAGGGCTCCTGCCTCGGATGTGTTCTTCACCAGCCAATCGTCGAGATATGGGAACACATGCACCCCCAGCCTGCGAAGTGCCGCTGCTACCACAGCCAGGCACTTTGTGAACACCCTGGGCGCAGAGGCGAGCCCAAAGGGTAGCACACAGTACTGGAAGTGGCGTGTGCCCAGCTGAAATCGCAGATACTGTCTGTGAGCTGGCAGTATCAGGATGTGAGTGTAGGCATCCTTCAAGTCCAGAGAGCATAGCCAATCGTTTTGCTGAATCATGGGGAGAAGGGTGCCCAGGGAAAGCATCCTGAACTTTTCTTTTATGAGATATTTGTTCAGGGCCCTTAGGTCTAGGATGGGACGCATCCCCCCTGTTTTCTTTTCCACAAGGAAGTACCTGGAATAGAATCCCAGCCCTTCCTGCCCGGATGGCACGGGCTCGACCGCATTGGCGCTGAGAAGGGCGGAGAGTTCCTCTGCAAGTACCTGCTTGTGCTGGAAGCTGTAAGACTGAGCTCCCGGTGGACAATTTGGAGGTTTTGAGGCCAAATTGAGGGTGTATCCTTGCCGGACTATTTGCAGAACCCACTGATCGGAGGTTATGAGAGGCCACCTTTGGTGAAAAGCTATCAACCTCCCCCCGACCGGCAGGTCGCCCGGCACTGACACTGGGATGTCGGCTATGCTCTGCTGGAGCCAGTCAAAAGCTCGCCCCTTGCTTTTGCTGGGGAGCCGCGGGGCCTTGCTGAGGCGCACGCTGCTGATGAGAGCGAGCGCGCTGGGGCTTAGCCTGGGCCGCAGGCTGTCGGGAAGGAGGATTGTACCTACACTTACCAGAAGCATAGGAACCAGTCTTCCTTCCCCCGAAAAATCTTCTACCTGTAGAGGTAGATGCTGAAGGCTGCCGGCGGGAGAACTTGTCGAATGCGGTGTCCCGCTGGTGGAGAGACTCTACCACCTGCTCGACTTTTTCCCCAAAAATGTTGTCCGCACGGCAAGGCGAGTCCGCAATCCGCTGCTGGAGTCTATTCTCCAGGTCGGCGGCACGCAGCCGTGAGAGCCTGCGCATCACCACACCTTGAGCAGCGGCCCTGGACGCAACATCAAAAGTGTCATAAACTCCTCTGGCCAGGAATTTTCTGCACGCCTTCAGCTGCCTGACCACCTCCTGAAAAGGCTTGGCTTGCTCAGGGGGAAGAGCATCAACCAAGCCCGCCAACTGCCGCACATTGTTCCGCATGTGTATGCTCGTGTAGAGCTGGTAAGACTGGATCTTGGCCACGAGCATAGAAGAATGGTAGGCCTTCCTCCCAAAGGAGTCTAAGGTTCTAGGGTCTTTGCCCGGGGGCGCCGAAGCATGCTCCCTAGAACTCTTAGCCTTCTTTAGGGCCAAATCCACAACTCCAGAGTCATGAGGCAACTGAGTGCGCATCAGCTCTGGGTCCCCATGGATCCGGTACTGGGACTCGATCTTCTTGGGAATGTGGGGATTACTTAATGGCTTGGTCCAGTTCGCAAGCAATGTCTTTTTCAGGACATGGTGCAAGGGAACAGTGGACGCTTCCTTAGGTGGAGAAGGATAGTCCAGGAGCTCAAACATTTCAGCCCTGGGCTCGTCCTCCACAACCACCGGGAAGGGGATGGCCGTAGACATCTCCCAGACAAAGGAAGCAAAAGACAGACTCTCGGGAGGAGAAAGCTGCCTTTCAGGAGAGGGAGTGGGATCAGAAGGAAGACCCTCAGACTCCTCGTCAGAGAAATATCTGGGATCTTCTTCTTCTTCCCACGAGGCCTCACCCTCGGTGTCAGACACAAGTTCACGGACCTGCGTCTGCAACCGCGCCCGGCTCGACTCCGTGGAGCCACGTCCACGATGGGGGCGTCGAGAGGTAGACTCCCTCGCCCGCATCGGCGAAGCTCCCTCCGCCGACGTAGTCGGGGAGCCCTCCTGGGAGGTAGCCGCAGTCGGCACCGCACGCGGTACCGACGTCGGGGACCTCACCCCGGGCGATGGGCCAGCCGGCGCCATGCTCGACGGTACCGGAGGCGCAAGCACCGCCGGTACCGGAGGGGTAGGGCGCAACAGCTCTCCCAGAATCTCTGGGAGAACGGCCCGGAGGCTCTCGTTCAGAGCGGCTGCAGAGAAAGGCATGGAGGTCGATGCAGGCGTCGACGTCAGAACCTGTTCCGGGCGTGGAGGCTGTTCCGGGCTGTCCAGAGTGGAGCGCATCGACACCTCTTGAACAGAGGGTGAGCGGTCCTCTCGGTGCCGATGCCTGCTGGGTGCCGACTCCCTCGGCGACCCAGAGCTCTCGGTGCCGACGCGGGAAGGGGACCGGTGTCGATGCTTCTTCGACTTCTTCCGAAGCATGTCACCGGAGCTTCCCGGCACCGACGAGGAGGACGTAGAATCCATCCGTCGCTTCCTCGGGGCCGAGACCGAAGAGGGTCGATCTCGGGGGGGCTGTACCGCAGGAGCCCTCAGGGTAGGAGGAGACCCACCCGAGAGCTCACCGCCACCAGCAGGGGAAAGGACAGCCCTCACCTGCACTCCACTCGATGCACCACCGTCCGACGACATCAGGAGACGAGGTCCCGGTACCACCGACGCCGATACAGCTATCCGATGTCTCGGTGCCGATGCAGAGGGCCGATGCCTCGATGCACTCGATGCACTGGCAGCCAAGGATGAAGGTCTGGACGCTGATGACGTCGATGCACACGATGACCCCGGTGCCGATGCCGACGAAGCGCCCGAGAACAAAACGTTCCACTGGGCCAATCTCGCTACTTGAGTCCGCCTTTGTAACAGGGAACACAGACTACAGTTCTGGGGACGGTGCTCGGCCCCCAGACACTGAAGACACGAAGAGTGCCTATCAGTGAGCGAGATTACCCGGGCGCACTGGGTGCACTTCTTGAAGCCGCTGGAAGGCTTCGATGTCATGGGCGGAAAAATCACGCCGGCGAAGTCAAAATCCGAAATGACGAATTTGGAGCACCAAAACTTTAAGGGAGAAAAATCTCGACCGAGGCCGAAAAGAGGCCTACCCCGACGACGAAAGAAAACTTACCGGGGTAAAACTGAAAATACGGGAAGGGGAAAATGAAACCCAAGGGGGTTTCCGGAGCACTTCCCGACAGATATAGAAACTTTTCCGAAGAAAAACACGTCAATAAAACACGGACGTGCGAGGTCGACTCTCCGGGGCTCGACACGACAAAAAACACAGCCGTACCGAGTGCGGACGAAAGAAGACTGGCCGGCTCGAGCCGGTTTCGGGCGGGAAGACGGCCGCGCATGCGCGGTGCGCGCGGGCGCGCGAGGACTAGCAAAGGACTTTGCTAGGAAGATTCCGATTGGAGGGGCTGCCGAGGACGTCACCCATCAGTGAGAACAAGCAGCCTGCTTGTCCTCGGAGAACACAATATGGAAGCAGTCTTCTATGTCTTTGATCTGGTACGAGGTTTCTGTTGAGCCAGATTACTTATTGGTTGAACAGGCAGGCACCTGCTGTCTATATGTAAAGGCGTTCCCCAGGGGCTCAACTCCTGGGGAACGGCGGTCAAGCGCAGGTGAAGTCTATGTTTTAGGCTCATCACATATAACACAATATGGGAGCAGGCTTCTATGTCTTTGATCTGGTACGAGGTTTATGTTGAGCCAGATTACTTACTGGTTGAACAGGCAGGCACCTGCTGTCTCTACGTAAAGGCGATCTCCAGGTGAACTAAATAAGCACCTGGGCCTAATCCAAGGAAAAATGAGAAACAGGAGGCTGGACAGGAAACCAACACATTATATTCTATATATAAAGTAATGATTTCATGGGAAGCTTTTCTGAAGACATTCTTTTTTTTAGTTTCAATATTTTTTATTTTACATTTATATATTTGCATAAATGTTTACGCAATTGCAATATTAACAGAAAAAAATAATCATAAATTGCGATAATAATTATTTCCACTTTGTCCACAATTTTAGATCCAAGTACTAAGAAATAAGAAATACAGTAAATTTATATAATCAATAGAGAAGCAGAGCGCCAAATGTTCACACCCGATATATAGCGAGTTCAATTATTGGATGGAGCCAAGGTATCTAAAACTCCCTCCTTTGAATTAATATACTCTAGAGTTCTTAATTTAGGTGGTACATTTATGTTAAAATTCCCTTGCAGGTGTTTAATTTCGCTTAATTTGAAATGGGAAAATTAGGTTCTTACCTTGGTAATTTTCTTTCCTTTAGTCATAGCAGATGAAGCCATTACGTATGGGTTATGTCCATCAACCAGCAGGGGAGATAGAGAGCACTCAAACTTTCTCAGTGCCCTCTTGGCCAGCTAGCTCCACTGCCTCTTCAGTATTTGAAGCTTCCAAAGCAGTATGGCAAACCGCAATGGGAATCACAAGAGCTTTCCTCACAGCGAACGATGGCCCATCACAAGGGCATGAACTCATAAAGGAGGGAATGCACATCCTCCTGGAGGGAATAAACTCATCCTCCTTATTGTATAAGTGGAGGGGAACACACGCGCCTCCTGAAGGGAATCACACATCCTCCCAACACACTGGAGGGAATGAACTCATCCTCCTATTTATAGAACTGGAGGGGAACACACGCGCCTCCTGGAGAGAATCAACACATTCTCCAAAACATGCTGGAGGGAATGAACACATCCTCCTAAATTTAAACTGAACATGAATCCTGAAGATTGTTTTCCAACTTTCTCCCAAGGAAGGAACTTCAGGAAATTAGAACAAAACCTGAAAAACAGATTCACAGCATACAGACAATCATACAGGGAGGGCTCATGGCTTCATCTGCTATGACTAAAGGAAAGAAAATTACCAAGGTAAGAACCTAATTTTCCCTTCCTTGTCATCAAGCAGATGAAGCCATTACGTATGGGATGTAACAAAGCAATCCCTAGATAGGGTGGGAACAAGCCACACCACGCGCTAGCACTTGTGCACCAAAACGCGCATCCCTCCTGGCAGCCACATCCAGCCTGTAATGTCGGGCAAAGGAGAGCTTAGAAGCCCATGTTGCTGCACTGCATATCTCTTGAAGAGAGAGTGCTCCAGTTTCAGCCCAAGAGGAAGAAATCGCTCTAGTAGAATGTGCCTTAAAGGCTACAGGCGGAACCCTGCCGGCCAGCAGATAAGCTGAAAAGATAGTTTCTTTGAGCCAGCGGGCAATAGTGGCCTTAGACGCTGGAGACCCTCTGCGAGAACCGGATAGCAAAACAAACAGATGATCAGAAGTCCTGAAAGAGTTAGTAACTCGCAGATATTGCAGCAGAGTCCTGCGCACATCCAAAAGGTGCAGCTGCCCAAAAGATTCTGGAAACTCTTCCTCTGAAAAAGAGGGCAAGAAAATAGGCTGGTTTAAGTGAGAGGCTGAAACCACCTTAGGCATAAAGGAAGGCACGGTCCGAACTGTGACTCCGGACTCTGAAAATTGCAGAAATGGGTCTCTACAGGACAGCGCCTGGAGCTCTGACACCCGTCTCGCCGAGGTTATGGCCACCAGAAAAACGGCCTTCAGTGTCAAGTCTTTCTCCGATGCTCGCCGAAGCGGCTCAAAAGGAGATGCCTGCAGGGTTTTCAAAACTAGCCCCAGGTTCCAAGCTGGACAGGGTGCTCGCACTGGAGGTCGGAGCCGAAGCACCCCTCTAAGAAACCGTGCCACATCTGGGTGAGCAGCCAAAGACACGCCTTCCACCTTACCACGAAGGGAGGCCAACGCTGCCACCTGCACCCGCAGGGAATTATAGGCCAAGCCTTTTTGTACACCTTCCTGCAAAAAGTCCAGAATCGGCGAGACAGGAGCCCGCATTGGAACAATGGCTCTGGAAGCACACCAAGACTCAAACAGGCACCAAATCCTGGCATAAGCCACGGAAGTGGACCGCTTGCAGGAGAGTGGAAATAACTTTATTGGAATAACCTTTATCCCTCAATTGCGCCCTCTTAATAACCATGCCGTAACACCAAAGCGGCCGGCGTCCTCCATGGCTTCCGGTCCCTGAGTCAACAGGTTCGGTACCAGAGGTAACGGCAGAGGAGCCTCCAGGAGCATCTGTTGGAGGTCTGCATACCAAGGTCTCCTTGGCCAATCCGGGGCGATGAGGACCACTTCTCCTGGGTGCAGCCGAATCCGCAAGAGCAGGCGCCCTATCAAGGGCCATGGGGGAAACACTTAAAGTAGACCCGGAGGCCAGGGTTGAGCCAAGGCATCCAACCCCGCCGAGCGAGGATCTCTCCGTCTGCTGAAGAAGCACGGGACTTTGGTATTGACACTTGTCGCCATTAGATCCATCACGGGCTTGCCCCATATGGCACAGATCTGCAGGAATACTTCGTCTGCCAGATTCCATTCTGCTGGATCGATCTGATGCCTGCTCAGATAATCGGCCTGCACATTGCTCTGACCTGCAATATGAGCTGCAAACAGACACTGAAGATGCAGCTCGGCCTAGTGGCAAATCAGTTCGGCCTGCGCGGCTAGTGCTCTGCACCTTGTTCCGCCTTGTCGATTTATATAGGCCACCGTTGTCGTGTTGTCCGACATCACTCTGACAGCCAATCCTTCCAGGGTCACTTGAAAGGCCAGAAGCGCCTGAAACACCGCTTTCAACTCTAGGCGGTTGATGGACCACTCCGATTCCTCGGGTGTCCATAGACCCTGGGCATGCTTCCCCTTGCAGTGTGCGCCCCAGCCCTTCAGGCTGGCATCTGTTACCACTAGGCACCAAACGGGGAGCGTCAGCGGCATTCCTCGCCGCAGCATGCTGTCCGAGAGCCACCACTCCATGCTGAGACGGGCCGCAGGGAGCCAAGTAAGTCTGCATTGGTAATCCTGAGAAATAGGAGACCATCTCCGGAGTAGGGAATACTGTAGAGGTCTCAGGTGCGCTCTCGCCTAGGGTACCACTTCCATCATGGCTGTCATCGATCCCAGCAGCTGGACAATGTCCCAAGCTCGCGGGCGGGGCATCCTCAGGAGCAGACGGACCTGATTCTGAAGCTTGCACCGCCTTGGCTCGGGTAGGAACACATAGCCCGAGACTATGTCGAACCTGGCCCCCAAAAACTCTAGAGATTGTGAAGGGGACAGGTGACTTTTGGCCATATTGACGACCCAGCCTAGAGATTGCAGTACTGAGACCACTCTGGCTGTAGCTTGTAAGCTCTCTGTTGCAGAGTCTGCTCTGATGAGCCAGTCGTCTAGGTACGGGTGAACCCTGATACCTTCTCGCCTGAGAAAAGCAGCTACTACCACCATTACCTTCGAAAAGGTTCGGGGAGCTGTGGCGAGGCCAAAAGGCAAGGCCCTGAACTGGAAATGTTTTCCCAACACCGCAAACCTCAGAAACGTCTGGTGCGGGGGCCAAATCGGTATGTGCAAGTAAGCTTCTTTCAGGTCTAGAGACGTGAGAAACTCTCCTGGCTGAACCGCCGCAATGACGGAGTGCAGGGATTCCATGTGGAAATGCCGCACTCTCAGGGACTTGTTCACTTCTTTTAAGTCCAGAATAGGGCGAAAGGACCCACCTTTTCGCGGCACCACAAAGTAGATGGAGTATCGGCCGCAGCCTTGCTCGGCGGGAGGCACTGGGGTCACTGCCCCTAACTGAATCAGACCTTGTAAAGTCTCCTCCACCGCCGCCCGTTTGACGGCAGAACCGCATCGGGACTCCACAAACACGTCTCTTACTGGGCGTTGAATTCTATTCTGTATCCATCTCTGATCAGGTCCAGAACCCACTGATCTGAGGAAATCTTGGCCCACTCCTCGACAAAGAGGGAAAGCCGTCCTCCGATGACAGGCATCGAGGAGAGGGCCGGCGCACCATCATTGAGAGGGTCGCCCCTGAACTCCTGGTCTTGAGCCACCGGCTGCGGAACGCTTGTCCGAGCGAAAGGAGTTCCTCTGCTGACCACGGGCACGTGAAGTGAACCCAGCAGAACGCCCCGGGCGGTACCTTCTAGCTTCACGGAAGCGAGGTCTGTACGAGGAGTGGACCGCCTGGCCCTTAGAGGAAGGCCTCTGCCTATCTTCGGCCAAGCGCTGGGGTTTTGGATCACCCAGGCCTTTCACAATTTTCTCTAACTCCTCACCAAATAGGAGAAGTCCTTGAAAAGGCAACTTCACCAACCTTTGCTTAGAGGACAAGTCCGCTGCCCAGTGTCGTAGCCACAGATGACGGCGAGCCGCCACTGCTACTGCCATTTTTTTAGCCGAAGCTCTAAGAAGGTCATAAAGGGCATCAGCCAGAAAGGACAAGGCCACCTCCATCCGCGGAGCCACATCCAAGAAGGGCTCCGCTCCATCTCCGGGCTGAGCCACTGCCTGTTACAGCCAAGCTAGGCAGGCTCTCACAGCATAACAGCTGCATGCAGACGCCCGAACAGTGAGACCTGCAATTTCAAAGGACCGTTTCAATGCTGTTTCCAGCCTACGGTCTTGAACATCCTTCAGGGCAACACCTCCTTCAACAGGGAGGGTAGTTCTCTTTGTCACCGCAGTGACTAGGGCATCCACTGTAGGCATTTGAAAACGAGCCATATGTCCCTCACGCAGAGGGTATAACTACCCCATAGCCCTGGAAACTCTCAAAGGTCCCTCGGGGTCAGCCCACTGAGCCGAAACAAGCTCTAGGATGGAGTCATGCAAAGGGAAGGCCCGAGCAGCTTTCTTGGTACTAGCCATCCTGGGATTACCCGAGAAGGCCATGCCACTGTCAGGATCTTCAATCGAGAGGGCCTGCAGGGTATCTGAAATAAGCGCTGGCAGCTCATCACGGTGGAAAATCCTCACCGCGGAGGGATCATTCAGATCCTGTGGTAAATCCGCACCTGACTCTGGTTCCTCAGACCAAGAACGTCTGACAGAGTTCTCCGAATCCTCACACCCCGACCACGGGGGGTAAAAAGGTGCACCACAATCTGAAGGGGAATTAACCCTTCTGCGCTTATCTTTAGGCCAAGCATCTGGGAAAAAAACCTCACTGGGCAGTCCCAGGCCAGAATCTATCGGGGGGGCAATCAGAGGAGCCTCAGGCGACCCTTGAGGGAGGGCTCTTTTCATCATGTATGCTTTATGCAGCAAAAGCACAAAATCCGGGGAGAAAATCTCACCCTGGGCACCCAAATCCTGTCCGGTGCTAGCCACTCCTGAAATAACCTCATCTCGAGGTGCCCCACCCGGCTCAGGTCTCTCCGTGTCCACGGAGGCCGCGCCATGTGGTGTAAGCAAAATGGCGCCCGCTGCAGCTCAGAGCGGGAAGAAACATCGCTCGCCATGCTCGGGCCAGCTCCTATGCCAATACAGCACGATTTACAGAGCCCTGCTGCTGATTTGTGCTTGCCACAAGTGGAACAGCGCTTTACATTGTCCGCAGCCATCGCCGAAAAAACGGCGGTAAAATCCAAAAATGGCGGTTCGCGCCAAAATCGCCCCGATCACGGGCCCACCCCGGAGGAGTTGGAAAACACTCTTACCTCAAAGGATCTAGTGTACAACTACGATCCTGCTGAAAATCAGGTCAAAAACCTCTGTTCTTTTTTTTTTTTTTTTAAGCTGTGAGGAAAGCAGAGGTATTGAAGACTCCGGAGGCTCAGATGAGTGGGAAAGGCAGGGAAAGGGCGAACCTATATGCCTGCATCCACTGTTGGTAGGTAAGGACAGGGAAAGCAAGGCAATATGTCCACATCCACAGAGGTATGGGTAAGGCAGGGAAAGGGCTAACCTATGTGCCTTTAAAGTGAAGCTGCTATAGCCTCCAACACCCAGGTTAACAACTGGCAAGCCAGGAACCACCTCCCGGCAGATTTTTCTGCAGCTCGAACAAGCTGCAGCCACCCTGCTAAGGGAGATAGAGAATACTGAAGAGGCAGTGGAGCTAGCTGGCCAAGAGGGCACTGAGAAAGTTTGAGTGCTCTCTATCTCCCCTGCTGGTTGATGGACATAACCCATACATAATGGCTTCATCTGCTTGATGACAAGGAAAATTATGTTTTTTTTTACCCAAAAAACTGCTGAAGACCTTATTCTTGAACACTGTCAACTTCTCCATCACAAGAACGTCTCAAACCTAAGCAACTTGCAAAGGTAAGTTTTTCCAGTGAGCCACAATTGTTACATTGTGTGCCTTCGGCAAATGATGACAATAAGGACTTTTCTCCCTTGTGGGTGAATTCAAAGAAAAGATTCACAAAAATAAAACAAATGAGCAAGACCCATGCTTAAACATGACAGACTCTATGTGAAGAACAACTTTCAAAAAAGATTGAACACTTTAAGAATGGCACACGCACCAGAACATATTCTGATATGAGCAGCTTCTCCGACAAATACTAGGCATCTCAGAACAGCTTCCAGTAGGACTGATGCAAAATTTTATAATTATTTATTTGGATTTAGCTCACATCTTTTTCCAGTGGTAGCTCAGGTGAGTTACATTCAGGTACACTAGATAGTTTCCTGTTCCAGGTGGGCTTACATTCTAAGTTTGTATCTGAGGCAATGAAGAGTTAAGTGACTTACTCAAGATTATAAAGAACAGCAATGGGATTTGAACTAGGCTTCCGAGGCGGTCAGTCCAGTGCTTTAACTGCTAGCTACTCTTATTTTCTAATCTTTCATGTATCATCTGCTAGCGGCACGAACCAGAAAGATAATAGAAGGTAGCTGGTCAGCAATAACTTGGATGAAATGTACAAGTTGTATCATTTAACAACGTGATCATCTATGTAATGACACAAAATATCAACCACAGGTAAAGTCAATTTACACAGTCTGTTGTATTAGATGAGAGAGAAGGTAGTGCATACAACTGAATTTATTTTATTTATTTATTGCATTTGTATCCCACATTTTCCCACCTATTTGCGGGCTCGGTGTGGCTTACAATACATTGTGAATGAAGGAAATACAATTTGTTACAGTACGGTTATGTGTTACATTGTGAAGAGTTATGGGAAGACAAAGTCAAAGTCAAAATATCATTAGGGGAATAGAACAATAGCATGTAACAATGGGAGAATGATAGGGCGATAGAACAATAGCAAGAGAACATTCGGGTATAACAATTTTGTCTGTGGGTAGAGTTTTAAGTGTGGTGAATATACGGGGGAAGAGAATTCAGAAGAGAGTGTATTGATGCATTTCTATTGGTGTGTATGGACTTCATGTGTTTTGATCCTTGCGATAAATTTTCTCAAACAGATGAGTCTTCAATAGTTTGCGGAAGTCGGTTAATTCGTAGATCGTTTTCAGGTTGCGTGGTAGTGTATTCCAGAATTGCGTGCTCAAATAAGAGAAGGTTGATGCGTGCAGTACTTTGTATTTTATGCCTTTGCTTCAAAAGCTATCTTTTGTGTGACACAGTTTAAAATTACACTACTTGCATATTTCTGAAATAGAATGATTTGAGACTTTGACAATTCAGGGGTTAGTGATGATCTCCAATGCCCTCACATTTCAAACTAATCACTTCTCCTGCCGAAGCACCATGTTGGTACAACAAATTGTTTTACAAAGCAAGATATTTTCCCTTTCTGGGTGTTTAACCTATGGCAGTGGTTCCCAAATCTATCCTAGGCAACATCAAGCCAATTTGTCAGGATATCCACAGTGAATAAGAATGAGAAACATTTGCATGCAACAGAGGTAGTGCACGCAAATTTGTCCTATGAAGATTCATTGTGGTTGTTACTGCTGTGGTTGTTGTCCCTTCTCTGGCAGGGCCTGTCTTCTTTGAAGAGCTAGGATATCCTGACAACCTGATTGGCTGGAGGCCCCATAGGACAGGTTTGGGAACCTATGGCTTATGGAACTATGCTCTGCTCCCACATATGTGGTGAGACAGGGAAAGCCAGAAGCTGTAGGGCTAAAGGCCTCATTTACAAGTATCAGTATTTTGAATTTGACTCTTTGGTCCATTCACCTTGTTTCCTAACATATAACTAAGGCATTGAGGTAACAAGCCATAGTGAAAGACGCATAGGAGCTTGTTATGAGAGTGCTCCTTGTTCAGCTGGTACATCTGTTGAACAAAAGAAATTTCTCTCAAACATGGGGGAAGATCTAGCCACGTAATAATGAAAACTGTTGGCCAAGCTAGTTTTTATGGTCAATACAAGCAAGCTGACAAGTAGAGTTCTATATATGAGATGTTTCAGACACACTCTTTGAGAAAGATTTTCATGTTGGATGCAATGTTCCCAACCTAGTAACATAGTAGATGACGGCAGAAAAAGACCTGCACGGTCCATCCAGTCTGCCCAACAAGATAACTCATATTTGCTGCTTTTTGTGTATACCCTACTTTGATTTGTACCTATGCTCTTCAGGGCACAGACCGTATAAGTCTGCCCCGCACTATCCCCGCCTCCCAACCACCAGCCCCACCTCCCACCCACCGGCTCTGGCACAGGCACAGACCGTATAAGTCTGCCCAGCACTATCCTCACCTCCCCAGCCCTGCCTCCCAACCCCGGCTCTGGCACAGACCGTACAAGTCTGTCCAGCACTATCCCCGCCTCCCAACCACCAGTCCCGCTTCCCACCACCGGCTCTGGCACAGACCGTATAAGTCTGCCCAGCCCTATCCCCGCCTCCCAACCTCCAGCCCCGCCTCCCGATCTTGACTAAGCTCCTGAGGATCCATTCCTTCGGCACAGGATTCCTTTATGCTTATCCCACGCATGTTTGAATTCCGTTACCGTTTTCATTTCCACCACCTCCATGAAAATAGGAAGCAGAACCAAGAATCATATAACTTTCTGTCAGGGGCAGACTGACAGGGATCTGGGCCCCTGGGCATTAAGGGTCATGTCCCCCCCTACCCGATAGCTCTCATCCCCCACCCCCCGGATTCAACATCTCTCCCCCCCCCCCCAGATTCAACATCTTTCTTCCCTCCCACCCCACCCCCAGATGCAACATCTCTTCCCCCTCATTCTTTTTCCTTCCCCCAGATGCACCATCTCTGCTCCCTCCCTCTACAGCTCCACCATCTCTGCCCACTCCCTCACAACCGGGTCCAACATCTCTACCTCCCTTCCTTCCCCAGGTCCAGCTCTCTGCCCCCCCCCCCCCCCAACACACACACAAGGGGCAGGCCACAGCGAAGAGAAGTTTCTGGTTAGTAGCAGACAGCTTATGCTGGGACCCTGTATAGAGAAAGAAACTTTTGAGATAAACGGGGGGGGGGGGGGGGAGAGCCAGACTTGGGGACGAAGGGACAATAAATGTTGGTCAGGTGAGGAGGTGATACTGGGCCCAACTGCTCTGGGTTGCCCGAATGGTCAGTCCGCCCCTGCTTTCTCTATGGCAGCATACAGCTGGACTACTGGGTCATCAAAGGACAGGACCTTCAAAGAACTTAAAGGTTTTTACCTGTGGTGCCTGTATTGGTAGGAGCAGCAAAGCTAAAAGCAGAACCTGGGGCTGCAGTGGATGTTGTTCCAAATCCTCCAAAACCACCTGAGCAAATAAAACATACAACATGAATGAAATGTACCAGAGTATCCATCCTATCTGTGAAAAAAAAGCAAAGTTGCCTATGTGTAATGGCTGATATCCAGAGGATAGCAGGATATAAATCCTCACATATGGGTAACAGCATCAAATTGGGGCCTAGGTTACTGCATTTTCTACAAAGCTACCAGAGCTTTTCAGCTGAGAATGTGTGGAATGTCCTGTGTTACAGTATTCAATTGGAGCTCTTTACAGTCAGTACAGCTATATGGAGAAGCAAACCACTTGGGTAGGCAGAGATATGTTGGGAGAACCAATATCCTTCTGCCTTCAAAAATCATCTGTTACTGGAAAGTAACTGCTTTCTCTGAGGATAAGCAGGATAGCTGCCTGAATCCTAGATACAGGTTGACCTAAACAAAAGTGGAATGAACATAAAAGCAGAACAATGGTAATAGGCAAACAACAAGTTTATAGTTGGTAACAGCCATTTTATATATATTTTTTCTTATTTTCTCCCCTAAAGACAACCTGGAAATAATAAAAATGGCCTGGGATGGGGGGGGGGGGGGGGGGGGGGGGGGAGAGGGAATACCTAGCGTACCTGATGTAACTCACCTGAGCTACTGATGAAAAAGATGTAAGCTAAATCCAAATAAATAATTATAAAATTTTGCATCAGTCCTACTGGAAGCTGTTCTGAGATGCCTAGTGGTTGTCGGAGAAGCTGCTCAGACCAAGGTATGTTATGGGTAGATGTGGGGGTAGGAAGCTTGGTCTCAACCCTACAAACAGACCTTACAAGACTACTATCATGATGAGGGTCTTTATCCAAAGAGAAATACAACGTAAATGTGTGGACAAATTCCGTGTCACGAACTTGTAGGCTGATTTCATGTGGACCACCAAGCTGGTTGTAACACAATGATCCTTCACATGCCTTTCCAGACCTGTCTGAACATAACAGAAAAATATGCAGTCTGCTATCCTATTAGACAGGATAAGTTTAGCAATAGCTATTCGAAGTTTATTGAGATTTAAAAAAAAAAAAAAAAAACAACCAACCCAAAAACAAAATGCTAGGTGAATATTCTAGGTGTAATTTTATAAAACTTTTCAGTAAGGCCCATTTTATACAAGAAAAATGGCTTTTCTAAAATTATCTGCCCATACATGCGCAAGAAAAGTGTGCTCCTACTTTTGGCAGAGGCTGGCTTATTATGAGTATGTATATTTTACAAAATATGAGTGCACAAATATAGATTAAGTATATAAGTAATGCCACACAGGGAAAAGACCAAGGGTCCATTGAGCCCAGCATCCTGTCCACGACAGCAGACAATCCAGACTAAGGGCACCTGGCGAGCTTCCCAAACTTACAAACATTCTATACATGTTATTCCTGGAATTGTGGATTTTTCCCAAGTCCATTTAGTAGTGGTTTATGGACTTGTCCTTTAGGAAACCATCTAACCCCTTTTTAAACTCTGCTAACCGCCTTCACCACGTTCTCCGGCAACAAATTCCAGAGTTTAATTATGCGTTGGGTGAAGAAATATTTTCTCCGATTTGTTTTAAATTTACTACGCTGTAGTTTCATCGCATGCCCCCTAGTCCTAGTATTTTTGGAAAGCATGAACAGACGCTTCACATCCACCTGTTCCACTCCACTCATTATTTTATAGACCTCTATCATGTCTTCCCTCAGCTGCCTCTTCGCCAAGCTGAAAAGCCCTAGCCTCCTTAGTCTTTCTTCATAGGGAAGTCGTCCCATCCCCGCTAACATTTTAGTTGCCCTTCGCTGCACCTTTTCCAATTCTACTATATCTTTCTTGAGATGCGGCGACCAGAATTGAACACAATACTCGAGGTGCGGTCGCACCATGGAGCGATACACTGGCATTATATCATCCTCACACCTGTTTTCCATACCTTTCCTAATAATACCCAACATTCTATTCGCTTTCCTAGCCGCAGCAGCACACTGAGCAGAAGGTTTCAGTGTATTATCGACGACGACACCCAGATCCCTTTCTTGGTCCGTAATTCCTAACGTGGAACCTTGCATGACGTAGCTATAATTCGGGTTCTTTTTTCCCACATGCATCACCTTGCACTTGCTCACATTAAACATTATCTGCCATTTAACCGCCCAGTCTCCCAGTCTCGTAAGGTCCTTCTGTAATTTTTCACAATCCTGTCGCGAGTTAACGACTTTAAATAACTGTGTCATCAGTAAATTTAATTACCTCGGTAGTTACTCCCATCTCTAAGTCAATTATAAATATATTAAAAAGCAGCGGTCCTAGCACTGACCCCTGAGGAACCCCACTAACTACCCTTCTCCATTGTGAATACTGCCCATTTAACTCCACTCTCTGTTTCCTATCCTTCAACCAGTTTTTAATCCACAATAGGACATTTCCTCCTATCCCATGACCCTCCAATTTCCTCTGTAGCCTTTCATGAGGTATCTTGTCAAACGCCTTTTGAAAATCCAGTTACACAATATCAACTGGCTCCCCTTTGTCCACATGTTTGTTTACTCCTTCAAAGAATTGAAGTAAATTGGTCAGGCAAGATTTCCCTACACAAAAGCTGTGCTGACTTGGTCTCAGTAATCCATGTCCTTGGATGTGCTCTGTAATTTTGTTTTTGATAATAGCCTCTACCATTTTCCCCGGCAGCGACGTCAGACTCACCAGTCTATAATTTCCCGGATCTCCCCTGGAACCTTTTTTTTAAAAATGGGCGTTACATTGGCCACCCTCCAATCTTCCGGTACCACGCTCGATTTTAAGGATAAATTGCATATCACTAACAGTAGCTCCGCAAGCTCATTTTTCAGTTCTATCAGTACTCTAGGGTGAATACCATCCGGTCCAGGAGATTTGCTACTCTTCAGTTTGCTGAACTGCCCCATTACGTCCTCCAGGTTTACCGTGAAGTCAGTAAGTTTTTCCGACTCGTCCGCTTGAAACACCATTTCCAACACCGGTATCCCACCCAAATCTTCCTCAGTGAAGACCGAAGCAAAGAATTCATTCAATCTCTCCGCTACGTCTTTATCTTCCTTGATCGCCCCTTTTACCCCTCGGTCATCCAGCGGTCCAACCGATTCTTTTGCAAGCTTCCTGCTTTTGATATACCGAAAAATTTTTGCTATGTTTTTTTTGCCCCTAATGCTATCTTTTTTTTGTAATCCCTCTTGGCCTTCTTATGTGCGCCTTGCATTTGCTTTGACACTCCTTATGCTGCTTCTTGTTATTTTCAGATGGTTCCTTCTTCCATTTTCTGAAGGCGTTTCTTTTAGCCCTAATAGCTTCCCTTCACCTCACTTTTCAACCACGCCAGCTGTCTTTTGGACTTCCGTCTTTCTTTTCAAATTCGCAAAATATGTTTGGCCTGGGCCTCCAGGATGGTATTTTTGAACAGCGTCCATGCCTGTTGTACAGTTTTTACCCTCTCAGTTGCCCCCTCAGTTGTATATACATTTATACCTTTTGCAGAGAAGATGGATAAAATGGTGTGGCAACCATGATTGTCCACTTGTAAAGGTAATAAATAGAAATAAAACAAAACAAGAGAAGATGATACTTTTTATTGGATTAACAGTACATTTTTGACTAGCTTCTGAAGGCAATACCTTCTTCTTTGAGTCAGAAATGGGCACAAGATGACAAATATCAGAACATATAAGTGAGACAAAAACTTTCCAATGACAGTCTGACAGAGAAAGGTAGGGATGGGTGAGAAACGGAGAGATGGACGGGTGATCAATGAGTGGCAAAGCAATATAATTTTATTATTTATAATGATATAGGAAGCCTAGATCTTTGTTAAGACCTGCCTGGTGGGTGACAAAATATTTCATCATTTAACTTCAAAAGTCTCTTATTCCTGAATTGTTTTAATATTTTCTTTTTAGTATTCTGACCATAAAGTTATTGATGCAGTGCTCACCCTGGTTAGCTTTGTGGCATTTTAATGTGGTGCCTGTGTAAGATTCTTTCCTTTAGCATCTAGCCTCCAAAAGACAACAAACTGTCAATCCAGGTTATGTTAATGCAATATGGGAAGCAGGAAAAGTGACATCCTCTTGAGTCACCTAAGGTATACTGGTGACAGTGACCTGGCCCTTGAAGGCTGAAGCAATGCCTAGGTTTTCTTGAGGGTAAGAGGTCCTTTCTGCCAGGATGCTTGGAAAAACCAACAGCCTAAGCATGCCCCTTCCTCGTTCTCACCATCACATGACAACAAAGGCCAATGCTAATGTATTTTCAGGCTTTACTCGAAGCTCAACATCAAAATAAAAGAATACCAATAATGTGGATTGCTTTCATTGGGTAGGTTATAAGATGCTCTATTTCCCTTGCCTCCACTGGTTCTAACTTTGAGGAGGAATGATGCGTCTTCAGTGCTGATGCACCATCAGCATTCATCACAGTTCCAGAACCCCTCAAGGCTGAGAATATCAATCCATTTGGACTGGTCTTACTGAACAGCAGAGCCTTTCGATATACACTTGTTTGTTTTGAAGACATCTGGAAGATATCTTATGACGGGTGTTACAACCAGGAGACATTGGGCGTAGCACTGACACACACTGTGCAGATATTGTGAGGACTGGTTAAACATTTTGTGACTGTACTAGGGGCATTTCTTGAAACTGCTTAATGCACTAATACTACTGCAGGTTTGAAGCAATGAGAAAAAAAATGAAAATTTGAATTTACATGAAAAAAATCTTTGTGATCTAGAAGGGAAAATAAGACAAACCAAGGAAGGCTATGTGAAGAAGAGAATTGTACTGTGAAGAAAAATGTGACCACCGAGCACTATAGAAAAAAACAGAAACAAGGAGGGGCCCTGTTCAAATGCCATGACACAGAATATCCTGCATGTGCTCAGCTTAGCATGCTAGAGAGGTCTGGTAGCTCTGCAGCAAATTCTCAGACCCGTGCTCCTTCCATTGTCATCATCATCAATATGTGAGGACTGCTATCCTTCTTGTCCTTAGTAAACACTGCAGCTGTAAACCAGAGTGCTTTGTACAGGATTTTAATAGCAGCTCCTGATGCTACATTTGCACTAAAGACCCACCAAGATCTGCCTAACGTTAATGCTAATACACTCATTCCTGATGCTACATTTGCACTAAAGACCCACCAAGATCTGCCTAACGTTAATGCTAATACACTCATTCTCTCTTCTGAGCTTTAAAATTCATTCCAAATTTAAAAATAACAAAGACAACATGACTGACGTTCTTCCATCAACAGTAACCAGTCAAGATTCTACTCTCTCTGGTTTTGTCAAGACACAGAAGCAAAGATGGAATTAAATAATGTAAATGGACAATAAGAAAAATGATTGTTATTACAAGTAAGTAGTAAGATGCTGGCGCTTGTTTAGTTTCACTGTTCTAGTATATAGAAATCATGCTGCTGGCAAGTGTTATAGATGCAAGATACATAGTCAAGTACTTCATTTTTAGAATACTAATGCATAAAATAGCTAACATCCAGTTAACTTACCATTAAATAGCATACTGGGCATGGCAGCATGGAAGTCTAAAGTACAATCTTACAGAGGCAATGCAAGAATCAAATCAACAGTCAATAGAACATTACAATACTGTATCACAAGAATTAAGACAACCAATGAATAAATGCAACTAGTGGAAATAATGAAAAGGGCACCATGAATGTTACATGCAAAAAGTTCATTTTTTTGTCTTCATGCTAAACATGTTTTATTACTATAATTCCTGCATGAGAGGTTGCACATGGATCTAATTTGAAGGACAGAGAATGCAAAGGTCACCTCCATTCATTACCAATAATAGCAATTTGTGATTTATGAAATGCCTTTATTCAGTTAGAATTTATACCCAGTCAGAATGCCTTCATCTCATGCAGGAGGAAAAACAATGAAAAAACATGCTGATGGGAAAATATGACATGATAGCTTTCAAGAGGCCTTCCCAAACCCTCATCAAAACAGAAACAACTGATGCAGTTATATTTCATTTTTCCCCCCTCTTCATACTTTTATAATGCTATTTTTTTTTATATATTTTTGTCAAAAAATATTTTATGGGAGACTCTGGGCAGTTTGCATAACAACAACAAGAGAAGAGAAAGATATCCAAAGAACTTAACTGGAATCATGACAGAATGCAAAAATGCCAAATCTGACATTTGTTGATCATTCCTTCTATATTTATCACACCAGAGGAAATAGAAAGCCTCTAGCAGCTAGAATTCATGCCAGAATAACCATGAATATAATGGATAACCATGAATACGTAATATCTTATCAGTAAAACTAGCACGCAAAAATAAAAAGAGGAGGAATACTATTAATTTTCTGCTCTGCAATATTCTATCAAGTAAGCAAGATTAAGAATATCCAACAGAGATGGCGTATACATACACTTACCCTGTAACTAAGTCCCCAATCTCAATCTCAGATTTAGTCATCATTACATCCACTAGTGTAAGGCTTGTTAAACCTGCCCTCTGTATTCTTCTGTTGGTCAAGTTTTAAGGATATCAACAATGAGTATGTATGAGAGAAATCTGCATACATCAGGCCCCCAATATATGGAAATTTCTCTCATATATATCCATTGTGGATATCTTAAAAACTCATCTGACTGAGGGGGGAGGGATGGCAATCCTGACAAGTATGAGGACCTCTCCCTTAGCATTTAATAGCGATTTAAACATTAGAGACTGAGGATGTGGATGGTTACTAGACTACACATGCCCCACCTGACCAACAAAAGGCAAATCAACTGACTTACCGTATTTTTCGGACTATAAGACGCACCGGACCATAAGACGCACCTAGGTTTTAGAGGAGGGAAATAGGAAAAAAAAAATTTTCCTTTTTCCCTCCTCTAAAACCTAGGTGCTCCGGTGCGTCTTGTCCGAGTTTTGGATCGCCGTCCCCTACTTACGCGATGCCATGTTCCCTGGTGGTCTAGTGACGTCGGGGCAGGAAAGAGCCCCCTCTTTCCTGCCCATCGCGCTGCTCTCCGTGCTCCTGACTGCTTCCTGACGGTCTCGGCGAGATTCAAAATGGCCGCCGAGAATCTTGGCGGCCATTTTGAATCTCGCCGAGACCGTCAGGAAGCAGTCAGGAGCACGGAGAGCAGCGCGATGGGCAGGAAAGAGGGGGCTCTTTCCTGCCCCGACGTCACTAGACCACCAGGGAACATGGCATCGCGTAAGTAGGGGACGGCGATCCAAAACTCGCTACCTTCGGACTATAAGACGCACCCCCCATTTTCCTCCCAAATTTTGGGGGAAAAAAGTGCGTCTTATAGTCCGAAAAATATGGTAGTTTCCCAGAGCTATTTTGTATATAAATTATAGATAAGTTTCAGTGATAGCACGTGTGTATAAAAAGCAGTACACGTTCAATGAAAGCACTTAGTAGGCAACCTTGGGCACATCCAGTTGCATACAGGTGTGAAATAGATACTTCATAATTTTCATAAAACACTAAGTAAATGCAACTGACATTATAATGATAGGCAGTAAAATTATAATAACTCATACACTAACAGTAGTATATGGTCAATGTGTGTGTGTGCCAGAATAACCATGAATATAATGGATAACCATGAATATAATAGTAATATCTTATCAGTATATTAGAGTTTTGCAAAATTAAGAAGAGAGGAAAAAAGGTATCCTACCCACACAGTTGCATGTCATATGTAGCATTCCTTAGCCTAGAACCCAATAACCACAGCTGATCACCCTAAATGTTATACTGATTTTCGGTCCTCTGCAAAATATATACATATTGCTATATATTTGAGTAAAATGAAAGTTTTCACTGTGACCGACCA
Source organism: Microcaecilia unicolor (assembly GCF_901765095.1). NCBI lineage: Eukaryota > Metazoa > Chordata > Amphibia > Gymnophiona > Siphonopidae > Microcaecilia > Microcaecilia unicolor. The sequence goes on along the minus strand of NW_021963200.1, from coordinate 67,290 downwards.
GCTAAAGCGCAGATCTTGATTTTTTTTTTTAAATAGAAGATTAAGAGGCTCATTTTCAAAGCACACTGACTTACAAAGTTACATAGGTTACTACTGGGCTCATTTTCAAAAAAGAAGGGCGCCCATCTTTCGACACAAATTGGGAAATGGGCGTCCTTCTCCCAGGGTCGCCCAAACCGGCATAGTCAAAAGCCAATTTTGGGCATCCTCAACTGCTTTCCGTCGCAGGGATGACCAAAGTTCCTGGGGGCGTGTCGGAAGCGTAGCGAAGGCGCGACTGGGGCGTGCTTAACACATGGGCGTCCTCGGCCGATAATGGAAAAAAGAAAGGCGTCCCCGACGAGCACTTGGCCGACTTTACTTGGTCCATTTTTTCTTGCGACCCATCCTCAAAAAGGTGCCCGAACTGACCAGATGACCACCAGAGGAAATTGGGGATTACCTCCCGTTACTCTCCCAGTGGTCACTAACCCCCTCCCACCCTAAAAAAAAAAAAAAAAATAACTTAAAAAATATTTTTGACAGCCTCTATGCTAGCCTCAAATGTAATACCCAGCTCCCTGACAGCAGTATGCAAGTCCCTGGAGCAGTTTTAGTGGGTGTAGTGCACTTCAGGCAGGCGGACCCAAGCCCATCCCCCCCCCCTCCACCTGTTACACTTGTGGTGGTAAATGTGAGCCCTTCAAAACCCACCACAAACCCACTGTACCCACATCTAGGTGCCCCCCTTCACCCCTTAGGGCTATGGTAGTGGTGTATACTTGTGGGGAGCGGGTGTTTGGGGAGCTCAGCACCCACAGTAAGGGAGCTACGCACCTGGGAGCAATTTCTGAAGTCCACTGCAGTGCCCCCTAGGATGCCCGGTTGGTGTCCTGGCATATCAGGGGGACAAGTGCACTACGAATGCTGGCTCCTCCCATGACCAAATGTTTGATTTGGTCATTTCTGAGATAGGCGTCCTCGGTTTCCATTATCGCTGAAAACTGGAAACGACCATCTCTAAGGTCTACCTAAATGTGGAGATTTGGGCATCCCCGACCGTATTACCAAAACGAAAGATGGACGCCCATCTTGTTTCAATAATATGGGTTTCCCCACCCCTTCGTGAGGACGTCCTGCGAGGATGCCCTCAGGAAAACTTGGGCGCCCCGTTCGATTATGCCCCTCCACGTAGCTTTCTAATATTTGCTTTGAAAATGAGCACATATATGAATTAAATAAAATCTGCATTCAATTTGTATTCCAAAAAATCCATTAAAATATGATAAAATTTGTTCTTATCTCTAAATTTCCTTTCCTTGAGTCCTGCTAGATTAGTCCAGACCAATGGGTTGTGTCACCCTACCAGCAGATGAAAGCAGATAGTCTGAATTTTTAAATGTTATCACCAATAAAGGAGTCTTACAGCCTGGAGCTTATCAATATGCTAATGCAAAAGCCCAAAATTTAAAGGAAACAAAAATATCTACAAAATGAAAGGAACCCATCTAGGGAAACTTCTGCATTTTTGAATAATTACTTATATAGAAAATCAAAAGCAAGGTAGAACCCCTCTCTTCCCCCCCCCCCCCAAAAAAAAAACGGCAGTCTTCCTGGGGGTGTACTGGAATAGTCTAGCAGGACTCAAGGAAAGGAAGTTAGCAGATGAGACCAAATTTCACCTCTCTCTTCATGCTGCTAGACCAGTGCAGACCAGAGGGATGTATCCAATAATCAAGGCTCTCTCCAACACAGCCCTGCCAAAAGCACTATCCTCCTTGGCTCATATATGTGTTCTGGAGCAACCACTCTGGCCTCCACCCAAGAGGCTGCTTGTGAGCTTGTAGAGTACACATGAGGAACTTCTAGAACCACCTCTACAGATCTCACCACGACCTCTCTAACCTCATCTCTATTCCTCTACTCTCCTCCTCTTCTCTGCCCTTCTCTTGCACCCTATGGAATGCCCGCTCTATCTGTAACAAACTCCCCTATATCCAGGACCTCTTTATCTCGCGTCACCTCCATCTGCTCGCCATAACAGAAACCTGGCTCTGCCCTGATGACTCTGCTTCAGTCGCAGCCCTCTGCCATGGCGGTTATCTTTTTTCACATACTCCTCGCCCTGCTGGTCGCAGGGGCGGTGTTGGACTACTTCTCTCTCCCTCCTCCAGATTTCAACCCCTTCTTCCACCTCAATCTCACTGTTTTTCCTCCTTTGAAGTCCATTCTATCCGCCTTTTCTCTCCTCTGCCTCTTCGAATAGCGGTCGTTTATCGTCCCCCTGATAAGTCCCTTTCATCCTTTCTCAGTGACTTTGATGCCTGGCTTGCCTTCTTCCATGATCCTTCCTCCCCCCCCTCTCATCCTTGGTGACTTTAATACTCCTGCTAATGATCCTTCCAACTCTTATATTTCCAAGTTACTCGCTTTAACATCCTCCTTTAATCTCCAACTATGCTCCACCTCCCCCACTCATCAAATTGGTCACTGTCTTGATCTCATCTTCTCCTCCAACTGTTCACCCTCTAGCTTCCTTGCCTCTGATCTTCCTTGCCTCTGATCTTCACCTCTCTGATCACCATCTTATAACTTTCACACTTAAATCTCCTCCCTCCCAGCCCCATCCTATTTTATCTAATTTATCTAGGAATCTTCACTATATCGACCCTTCATCTCTATCCTCCCATGTTTCAAACCTCCTCTCTAATGTGGCACCATCCACGTCTGTCAACGAGGCTGTTTCTTTTTACAACAATACTCTATCCTCTGCCTTAGGCACTCTTGCACCTTTGATGACCCGCCCTATAAGGTGTACAAAACCCCAACCTTGGCTGACTTCTAATATCCGCTACCTACGTTCCTGTACCCGCTACCCCGAATGCCTCTGGCGGAAATCTTGGGCCCTTGCTGATTTCTTACACTTTAAGTTCATGCTGACCTCCTTCCAATCTGCTCTTTTACGCATCAAACAGGATTATTATATTCAAATGACCAACTCTCTTGGCTCTAATCCTCGACTTCTCTTCACCACATTGAACTCTCTCCTCAAGGTGCCCCCTCCCCCAACTCCCCCTTCATTATCTCCTCAGACCCTTGCTGAATTCTTTCACGACAAGGTTCAAAAGATAAACCTTGAATTCTCTACCTCACCACCTCTCCCTCCACTAGTCCGTTCCCCTCTCTCTCCTTCCCCTCATTCCTTTTCCTCCTTTCCTGAAGTTACTATAGAGGAAACTACACTTCTCCTTTCTTCCTCAAAATGTACCACCTGTTCCTCTGGTCCCATTCCCTCCCACCTTCTTAATACCATCTCACCTGCTCTTATTCCTTTTATCTGTCACATTCTCAACCTCTCACTTTCCACTGCAACTGTCCCTACTGCCTTTAAACATGCTGTGGTCACACCTCTCCTTAAGAAGCCTTCACTCGACCCTACTTGTCCCTCTAATTACCGACCCATCTTCCTCATCCCTTTTCTCTCCAAATTACTTAATAGTGCTGTTCACCACCGCTGCCTTGATTTTCTCTCCTCACATGCTATTCTTGACCCACTACAATCTGGTTTTCGCCCTCTCCACTCAACCGAAACTGCGCTTACTAAAGTCTCCAATTACCTATTACTGGCTAAATCCAGAGGTCTCTATTCCATCCTCATTCTTCTTGATCTTTCCGCTGCTTTTGACACTGTCGATCACAGCATACTCCTCGATACCCTGTCCTCACTTGGATTCCAGGGCTCTGTCCTTTCCTGGTTCTCTTCCTACCGCTCCCTCCGCACCGTCAGTGTTCACTCTAGTGGATCCTCTTCTACTTCTATCCCTCTGCCTGTCGGCGTACCTCAGGGTTCTGTTCTTGGTCCCCTCCTCTTTTCTATCTACACTTCTTCCCTTGGCTCATTAATCTCATCCCATGGCTTTTCCTACCATCTCTATGCTGATGACTCCCAAATCTACCTTTCTACCCCTGGTATCTCACCTTGCATCCAAACCAAAGTTTCAGCGTGCTTGTCTGACATTGCTGTCTGGATGTCTCAACACCACCTGAAATTCAAAACCGAGCTTCTCATTTTCCTCCCCAAACCCACCTCCCCACTCCCCCCGTTTTCTATTTCTGTTGATGGCTCTCTCATTCTCCCTGTCTCCTCAGCTCGAAACCTTGGAGTCATCTTTGACTCTTCTCTCTCCTTCTCTGCTCATATCCAGCAGATCGCCAAGACCTGTCGTTTTGTCAAGGCTCATTCATTAAAGAACTGTGTTCCATTTTTAAAGGCCCGTGGTGCTGTTTTTTTTGTTTGTTTCTTTCTTTACAACATCCGTAAAATCCGCCCCTTTCTTTCCAAGCACTCTACCAAAACCCTCATCCACACCCTTGTCATCTCTCGTTTAGACTACTGCAATCTGCTTTTTGCTGGCCTCCCACTTAGTCACCTCTCCCCTCTCCAATCGGTTCAAAACTCTGCTGCCCATCTCGTCTTCCACCAGGGTCGCTTTACTCATACTACCCCTCTCCTCAAGTCACTTCACTGGCTCCCTATCCGTTTTCGCATCCTGTTCAAACTTCTTCTACTAACCTATAAATGTACTCACTCTGCTGCTTCCCCAGTATCTCTCCACACTCGTCCTTCTCTACACCCCTTCCCGTGCACTCCGCTCCATGGATAAATCCTTCTTATCTGTTCCCTTCTCCACTTCGCGCCTTCTGTCTCGCTGCACCCTACGCCTGGAATAAACTTCCTGAGCCCCTACGTCTTGCCCCATTCTTGGCCACCTTTAAATCTAGACTGAAAGCCCACCTCTAACATTGCTTTTGACTCGTAACCACTTGTAACCACTCACCTCCACCTACCCTCCTCTCCTCCTTCCTGTACACATTAATTGATTTGATTACTTTATTTTTTGTCTATTAGATTTAAGCTCTTTGAGCAGGGACTGTTTGTGCAGCGCTGCGTACGCCTTGCAGCACTATAGAAATGCTAAATAGTAGTAGTAGTAGAAAATATAGGCCAACAACTGGCTGCATCAACTTTATCAGCAATAATGACAACCAAACACTTACTTCAGTTTGGTATCAGTCTTTCACTTTGTTATTATCTTAACCCACTCTTCTTTGAAAGGTGCTTCATTTCAGACACATTTGTAGGTTTTCATGCATCAACTGCTCTTTTCGGGTCCTGCCACAACATCCCTGTTGGAGTCAAGTCAGGACTAGGCCAATCCAAAACTTTAATTTAGTTTCTCCTCAGTAATTTGATTTTGTGTTTTGGATCACTGACTTGCTGCATAACCCAGTTACAATTCAGCATCATCAGCTCACAGATGGATTACCGGACATACTCCCTAAGAATTTTCTGGTACAATGCAGAATTCATGGTTCCTTAAATAATGGCTTAATTTAAAAATTCCTGAGGCAGCAAATTATCCCCACACTATCACAACTGCCATCACCATGTTTGACTGTTGGTATGATGTTCTTACTGTGGAATGCTGTATTTGCTTTACGCTAGATAAACTGGGACCTGTGTTGTCCAAGAATTCCACTTACAACTCATCAGACCGTAATATATTATCGCAAAAGGCTTGGGGATTATCCAAATGTGTTTTTGTAAATGTGAGACAAGCATTGTGTTACTCTTGGACAGTAGTAGTTTCCACCTTGCTGCTTTCCCAAGAATCTCATTTTTGCCCAGTATCTTCCTTATCCTAAAGGTCATAAACACTAACCTTAGCTGAGGCTAGAGAGGCCTGCAGTTCTTTGGATGGTCTTCTGGGAATCTTTGTGGTTTCCCAGATGCCTTGTTGCTGTGCCCTTGAGTGTGATTTTGGCAGGCTGGCCACTCCTGGGAAGATTCACCACAGTTCCAAGTCTTCTCCATTTAATAATGTCTCTTGCTGTGGTTCGGTGGAGTTCCAGAGCTTTAGAAATGGCTTTCTAATCTTTTTCAGACCAATTACATTTCAACAACTTTTTTCCTCATCTCTTGGGGAATTTCCTTTGATCGTTATATATCATTGTTGAAGAAACTTTGTGGTGACTACTTAAGTCTCTTGGTAAGGTTCAATATATAATGCCTCTGTATCGCTCTAAAATTATAATACCTCTGTATTGCTCCCTGCTGCAACTTCCCCTTTACTGCGGGAAATTCTTGTTGCTAAATAAAATAAATAAATAAATCCATTTAAATTAAAAAAAAAAAAAAGAGAGAGACGTAACAGAATTAGAAAAGGCATAAAAAGGCCAAGCAAAACGATTAAGGTGATGCAACTCCTCTCATATGACAAAACATTTTTTCACTCAATGAATAGTTAAGCTCTAAAACTTATTGCCAAAGGATATGGTAAAAGCAGTTAGCATATCAGGGTTAAAAAAACGTTTGGACAAGTTCCTGGAGGAAAAGTTCATAAATGTCTATTAAGGTAGACACAGAAAAGCCAAAGATTTATCCCTGGGGTTGGTACTCTTTGAGAGTCTGCCAGGTACTTGTGACTTCGATTGGTCACTGTTGGAAGCAGGTTACTGGGCTAGACGAACCACTGGTCTGACCCCGTGTGGCAATACTTATGCTCTTATAGTAAGGTTCAGATTCAACAGGGATGGCTGAAATCAAGGCTGGCTGTGTTCAATCAACTGAATTTATCAATTACATTTGGCCAGCTGCCTGACTAACTAAGGGGACAATTTACTTTTTGACGAGTGATATGGGTGTTGGATAACTGTTTCTTAAATAAATGAAGTAATAATTTTAAACTCTATTATGTGTTTACTCAGGTTCCCTTTAACATTATATTTTGTTTAAAGATAAGAAACCATTCAGTGCGACGTATATACAATAATAAGGGAAATAATGGGGGGTGGCAGGGACTTTTTCACATCATTGTACATAGAGGAATTTCAACTGATCCAAGTAAAAGCCAGGATCTGTATAACACTGATTAATAGGGAAAATTTGTAAGGTTGTGATAAGATAGGACTTTCTAATAAATACTGTAAGGAATTTGCTTTGCTATGCTACAATAAATTCATTAATTATTTTTAAAGAATCTGATTATGTTCTCATATGCAATTCTTATTGCCAACAGATATAATGAACTCGGATCCAGGGACAGGTATGAGAGTTTCCCCTAGGCACAGCACCTCCCTAGATTCGGTGAGGGGGGGGGGGGGGGTCATCTGTTCAGGACTGTAATATACCCTCCCTATACTTACCTTGGAAGTAAGAAATATGCAACCTGTAGTTTGAAAGTGTTAAGGACTAGGCCTTTATCCAGGCCTGCCTATAAAAAGGCCAAAATAAAGGTTAATTCTGCCTGCCATGCTGAGATTTCTCAATCCACTCAACAGGTCTCAAAAACTTTATTCACACCTATGACATTGAGTTCCTCTGAAACTTCAGAAGGGTAATACCAGTGCTAGAACATAGCCCTTCCACCTCAAACAACTCCTTTCAAGGGCAAATCCATAAGACAAAAGGGATCCAGATCTTATAAATGAACCGGTTACAATGCAGGAGCCCCTGGCCTCTAGGAAAGTGTGGAGGTAACTCCATTAATAGTTGGACTAGGTCCACATTCTGTGGCTTTACAGGCCCACTAGAATCACCATAAAAAGGCAGTAAAACAAAGAGCTTCTTGTCTTTGCCAGGGTTGAACTAGGGCATCCATCCCCACCACTCCCTTGCTTTTCTTGTGGTTGAAGAAGTAAAACTTGACATTCCGTTGAAGCACTATCAGATTGAATAGAGGCAGCCCTCAACACTCCACCAGCATCTGGACAACACGCCACCAGCATCTGGAACACTGACAGACACAACTCCTATCATCCTGGGTCTAACATTAACAGTTGAAGAAATCTGCCTGTACGTTGTTCACCCCTGCAATATGAACCATTGAAATTGTTAGAAGATGAACCTCCATCCAACTGAACAGCTCTTTGACCTCTAGTACCACCGACATACTCCTTGTGCCTCTCTAACGTAAGCCATCACCATTACATTGTCAGATATCACCTGGATAACCTTGCTCTCAAAGAAGGAACAGCCACAGGGCCTAATGAATGGCTGTCGCCTTCAGATACCATGACAATTCCAACTTTCACCAGGAACCCTGCATAATCCAATCTAAGCAATCCCCCTCACCCCCATCCTATTAGGCTTGTATCAGTCGTCACCATCACCAAATGTGGACGATCCAAGGGGTCTCCACCAGAGCAACTACTCCTGAAGCATTCCTGAGAGGGGAAGCCTAATCTTGAACTGTTGAGATTTGGGAGACCAGCAAAAGAAAAGAGCAAGCTGCAGCAGTCTTATGTGCAACCTTGCCAAGAGCACAACTTCCAGGGTAGCCTCCATGGATCAGAGTAGCTAAAGTAACCCCAAGTTCTCACATTTCACTTGGGGGAAAAAAAGTTTCCTTGGACTAGAAGCTTGTCCATGCTCTTCTAAGGGCACACCACTCTCAGGTTCATATTGAAGTACATCCTCAAGTAATCCAGGATTTGCACAGAGGCCAGATGGTTCTTTCAGTAAATACCCAACCTAGGTGTTCCAGCAACTCAATCACCCTGTCTGTTAGAGTCCAAGAGTCTGTCTCTAAACTGACCCAGATCAGCCAGTTGTCCAAGTAAGGATGAAATTGGATTCTCTCCTGACCATTGTGAGCCCAAACAGCTCTGAAATAACGCTTGATAAGTACAAAGAATCACAGAAAATGCTTGCATGCACCCCTGATGATATGGAAGTAAGCCTCTGAAAGATCCAAAGAGGTCAGAAAGCTTCCCGGTCTCAAGAATGCTATCACCAAACGTGAGGTCTCCAAGCATGGGACCAAGAGGAAGACACCAACTCCCTTAGGTCCAAAATAAGCCAAACATACTCCCCTTTATGGGCACCAAAAAATAAATGAAATACCAACCTCTGCCCTGCTCCAGATCTGGCACAGGTTTGACTCCTCTCAGTTGGATTATCTCCTATCGTCCTCCTTTTGAGGGTTGATCCACAAGGAGACACCATAAAGGTGTCCAAAACAGCATTCACAAATTCCAATAAGTAGCGCTACTGTAAAACCTTCAACAACCACTGGTTACAGATCACAAGGACCAACCCTCTACTTGAACTCCCTGGCTCTCTTCTCCTCACTATAGGCTTCTGGCAGTGGAGGAGGGAGAGAAATGGCTGCTGTCACTTGCTCTCCCTACCCCTGAAAAGGCTGCTCCTTAGGACCCCTGGCGTGTACCGACAAGCCTTCCAGAGCAGAAGCGCCCCCAAGTCAGTCAAGTGGGACTGACTCCTTGAATCTGTGACTGCTGATTGCACCTGGTCCTCAGTGAGCAGCAGAGGCCTAGATTCTCCAAGGCCCTTGATCAGTTTCTCTAAATCCTGCCTAAAAACACACTGCTCTCGAAAGGGAAACTTGTTGAGATGAAACTTGGAAACAGCATCCACTGATCAATTTTGCAGCCAAAGCCATCTTGGGGCCACAACCATAGAAATCACCAAGTAGTAATCCAAATCAATTCAGAACACGTCTGCAAGAAAGACAGTTCCTGACTCCATCCTTGCCACCTCCGGATCCAGGGCAACACAGCCTTCACCACAAAACCACAGACTGCTGCCTGGACCCTCAGTGCCACAGAGCTGAAGGCTTACTTAAGGAGCTGCTCCATCTTCCTATCATGTGAATCATTCAGAACCAAAACCAGCCACCAAGGGAATGATGGTCTTCTTCCTCACCGCAGCAACTGATGTGTTCACTGTAGGGAAGCAGAAAAGTCTGTCAAGGTCCTTCCAAGGGAAGAGATGCATGCCCAACCCCTTAGTGCCCAAAAGCAACATATGCCTGGAGCCTTCCACTATGCCAAGACCATCTTGCTACAATGTAACAGAAAGGTCTTGGAGGACTTTCATATCCTCTTGCAGAACTGGATTGCCATCCATGACCACCTTCTGGGCTGTGCCTACAATATGGAACACTTCAATCACCTGGTCAATAAAGGTGAATTCCTCCACTAAAATAAGAAGCCTTTTGGGAACACTTACTCATTTCTGGGAAGAGATCACCCAGGGAACCCTACCTTATCTTCAAGGACTTCCCAGTCCTCTTCCATGGAAGACGAGGCTGGAATAGGCACCATGATCTTCCGCTGACTCTTCCCCCTCACTGGGGAACTCTTGAGTACTTAACCCCATCCCCGGTACTGACCCCACAGACCCCTGCATTGTGCCATAAAGCCCTGAAAGAGTTGCCGAAATGCCCTCCTTAAACAGCTGGATAAACTGACGCCACAAATCCACTTGGCACTTGCCCAGGGCACCCACTGGACCTTCAAATACCAGTGTGAGTGGAGAACCCTCCCTTTCCTCCCCCAATTGGTAGACTGAAAAGATAAATCTAGGAATCCAACACTGGAGCCAAATGGCAAAAAGGCCACTGTTCCTGCCAGGCCCAACAACGGATCCAATCCATGGAGATCAGCAACCTGTACTAAGAACAGGTCCTGCAGGTCCTGAGAGCCATGTGCAGCCTCCTCTGAGCACACCCCACCCATCACAAAATGGGGCAGCAGGAGCAGACAGTGCCACTAAAATGCAACTCCCACAAGTCCCAAACCTCCCACCACCTGGCATCTACACACATTGACCCGAACCTCCACGAGAACCCTGCTACCATGCAACTTGCTGGGAATTCCTGTAGCATTATTGATGGTGCCTACAATCTTTCCAGCTCTAACTCTTTGCTGCTGCCATTTAAAAAAAAAAACAAACAAAAACAAAACATTTTTTTAAAGCACCCTAATTTCCTGGAGCTAAAGTGTCTTTCTTTTTTTTAAACTGCAGAGATCATGAATGTAGAGAGGGGGAGACAAGAAAAAAAAATCAAGATTCACCCTGCTGGCAATGATCCCTTAAGGCCATTGCCTGTCTAGGCACCTGAAGCAAGAACCCTTGAGTTAAAGCTCAACTGGAGGAAGTTCTGTGGGCCAATCCCTAGGAGCAGTGGAAACAGATTACGCCACAGGCCAGAGACTGTGCCCCTAGGGAGTTGGATCCTTCTCCAAATTCTGCTTCAAAACTGCTTATATTGGTGATGTCACTGAAAAGTTCAGATTATCTGCTTGCATCTGCTAGTAGGGTGACAATCTACTGGTTTGGACTGGCCTAGCAGGATGAAAAAATATGTAATTTAAAAATGTACGTTTTTCAAAAATAAATAAAAATAGTTGCTACAGTTTTTTCTTTTAATCATGTTTTTAAATTCAACAAGCTACAACTTTAAGACATTCCATAGTGAAAACATAAGCTTGAGTTTGAACTGCACATATAGGATTTTATATTCTACAAGCACAAATTAATAGCATGGTAGAAATGAGGATGAGACTAATACAATGCCATGAAAGGGAGAATGATTATGGAAACATGGCAGAAGTCCAAGAATCGAAGAGAATGGAGTAATAGGTCACTGATTCAAAGCCCAGTGGTAAAGATTTTACTCCCTTCTACCAATTTTAAAAGTTTGACCTGCACCTGTTATCAGTCTTGGTGGAACAGCTTTATTTTTCATATGCAAACAAATGAAATTTTAATGAGAATCTGGCTGTATCCCAAAAGGATCCATAATTATAGCATTTCTGAAACACACATGCAGCCATATCTGGTCTGGATGACCTCGTGGCACATTTCTGGTTCTTAACATTCGATGGTAACTTTTGAAAGAAAAAGAGGAGCAATACTGTTAATACATAATTATGGTTGGGTAAACTAACACAAGATGAGATACAGTAAATTGCCCAGGGTTACACAGATTTGACCTTGTCACAGGTACTCTACTAGGTTTTTGTATATTTGTTGTTATTGGTTGTTTTGATTCTTCCCAACCTATAGGAAGTTGGAAAGAATTACACAAAAGGGGAAAAGAACATCTGTCTGTCTGGGGGCAAAATAACTTACTGAAAATTTAACAGCATAACATGAAATGGCACAAGGTAAAAATAGGTTAAATAAATTTCAAAATGGGCCAAATCAAACTGGGGGTTCCAGAGAACTATGTCTCCCCCCCCCCCCCCCCCCCCAAAAAAAGGCTCAGTGCATTTCTATGGAAAAAAAAGGAGTTCCAGCTTTTGAAGCATGGAAACTTAAGAGTGAAAGGCAGTAGAGAACAGGAGCAAGGCAGTTTAAAAGTTGGAATTTCCTAAGCTTCTAAACCCCCAAATTATCCCTATTCCCTCCCTCTGAAACTACCCCTCACAACCACCCCACCCCCAAACACTAACAACATGCAACTGTCCCACCATCCCAAATACTGCCCACACATCAAACCCCCTTCTATTTTACACACCACCCCACAAACAGTTCCATCCCAAAAAACACTGCCTGACACACCCTATAAAACTGCCCCACACCAAAATCTACCCCTACAACTGCCACACTATCCCATATACTGCCCCCACACCCAAACATATTCCCTGCAACTGCAACACCACTCCCAAACTGCCCCATCCACTACACCTACCTCCTGCGAACTGCTCCAGTCCACAAAACTACCTTCCCCAAACTGTACCACCAGTCTGTATACTGGCCCAGCCCAAAAAACTAACCCCTACCAACTACCCTATTATCTCACAAATCTATCCTACCAGCGACTCACAACACCCTGCAAACTGTTCCAACCACAAAAACTACCCCTGCAGATATCCTACCACCCCACATTTATCCCCCCCCCAAAACTAGTCTCCCCCCAGTAAAGTGAATGATACATACCTGTAGCAGGTGTTCTCCGAGGACAGCAGGCTGATTGTTCTCACGACTGGGTGACGTCCGCGGCAGCCCCCACCAACCGGAAAAAAGCTTCGCGGGACGGTCGGCACGCAGGGCACGCCCACCGCGCATGCGCGGCCGTCTTCCCGCCCGTGCGCGACCGCTCCCGCCAGTTGAATGACTAGCAAAAGATGAAACACACAACTCCAAAGGGGAGGAGGGAGGGTAGGTGAGAACAATCAGCCTGCTGTCCTCGGAGAACACCTGCTACAGGTATGTATCATTCACTTTCTCCGAGGACAAGCAGGCTGCTTGTTCTCACGACTGGGGTATCCCTAGCTTTCAGGCTCACTCAACACAAGAACCCAGGTCAATTGAACCTCGCAACGGCGAGGGTACAACAGAAATTGACCTACGAAGAACAACTAACTGAGAGTGCAGCCTGACCAGAATAAATTCGGGTCCTGGAGGGTGGAGTTGGATTTACACCCCAAACAGATTCTGCAGCACCGACTGCCCGAACCGACTGTCGCGTCGGGTATCCTGCTGGAGGCAGTAATGTGATGTGAATGTGTGGACAGATGACCACGTCGCAGCCTTGCAAATCTCTTCAATAGTGGCTGACTTCAAGTGGGCCACTGACGCTGCCATGGCTCTGACACTATGAGCCGTGACATGACCCTCAAGAGCCAGCCCAGCCTGGGCGTAAGTGAAGGAAATGCAATCTGCTAGCCAATTGGAGATGGTGCGTTTCCCGACAGCGACCCCTAGCCTGTTAGGGTCGAAAGAAACAAACAATTGGGCGGACTGTCTGTGGGGCTGTGTCCGCTCCAAGTAGAAGGCCAATGCTCTCTTGTAGTCCAATGTGTGCAACTGACGTTCAGCAGGGCGGGTATGCGGCCTGGGGAAGAATGTTGGCAAGACAATTGACTGGTTAAGATGGAACTCCGACACCACCTTCGGCAGGAACTTTGGGTGGGTGCGGAGCACTACTCTGTTGTGATGAAATTTGGTATACGGAGCATGAGCTACCAGGGCTTGAAGCTCACTGACCCTACGAGCTGAAGTAACTGCCACCAAGAAAATGACCTTCCAGGTCAAGTACTTCAGATGGCAGGAATTCAGTGGCTCAAAAGGAGGTTTCATCAGCTGGGTGAGGACGACGTTGAGATCCCATGACACTGTAGGAGGCTTGATAGGGGGCTTTGACAAAAGCAAACCTCTCATGAATCGAACGACTAAAGGCTCTCCAGAGATGGCTTTACCTTCCACACGATAATGGTAAGCACTAATAGCACTAAGATGATTCCTTACTGAGTTGGTCTTGAGGCCAGACTCTGATAAGTGCAGAAGGTATTCAAGCAGGTTCTGTGCAGGGCAAGAACGAGGTTCTAGGGCTTTGCTCTCACACCAAACGACAAACCTCCTCCACTTGAAAAAGTAACTCTTTTTAGTGGAATCCTTCCTGGAGGCAAGCAAGACCCGGGAGACACCCTCAGACAGACCCAACGCAGCGAAGTCTACGCCCTCAACATCCAGGCCGTGAGAGCCAGGGACTGAAGGTTGGGGTGCAGCAACGCTCCGTCGTTCTGCGAAATGAGAGTCGGAAAACACTCCAATCTCCACGGTTCTTCTGAGGACAACTCCAGAAGAAGAGGGAACCAGATCTGACGGGGCCAAAAGGGCGCTATCAGAATCATGGTGCCGCGGTCTTGCTTGAGCTTCAGTAAGGTCTTCCCCACCAAAGGTATGGGAGGATAAGCATACAGGAGGCCGGTCCCCCAATGAAGGAGAAAGGCGTCCGACGCTAGCCTGCCGTGTGCCTGAAGTCTGGAACAGAACAGAGGCAGCTTGTGGTTGGTCTGAGAGGCGAAAAGGTCCACCGAGGGGGTGCCCCACGCTCGGAAGATCTTGCGTACCACTCTGGCATGGAGAGACCACTCGTGCGGTTGCAATACTCTGCTCAGTCTGTCGGCCAGACTGTTGTTTACGCCTGCCAGGTACGTGGCTTGGAGGAGCATGCCGAAGTGACACGCCCAACGCCACATCCCGACGGCCTCCTGACACAGGGGGCGAGATCCGGTGCCCCCCTGCTTGTTGACGTAATACATTGCAACCTGATTGTCTGTCCGAATTTGGATAATTTGGCAGGACAGCCGATCTCTGAAAGCCTTCAGTGCGTTCCAGATCGCTCGGAGCTCCAGGAGGTTGATCTGCAGATCCTTTTCCTGGAGGGACCACAGACCCTGGGTGTGAAGCCCATCGACATGGGCTCCCCACCCCAGGCGAGATGCATCCGTCGTCAGCACTTTCGTGGGCTGCGGAATTTGGAATGGACGTCCCAGGGTCAAATTGGTCCGGATGGTCCACCAGAG
The DNA here is from genome assembly GCF_901765095.1 of Microcaecilia unicolor. Taxonomy (NCBI): domain Eukaryota; kingdom Metazoa; phylum Chordata; class Amphibia; order Gymnophiona; family Siphonopidae; genus Microcaecilia; species Microcaecilia unicolor. Next base: position 52,188 of record NW_021963200.1, on the reverse strand, counting down.
CAGTGAAGTGCGGCAACTGGTGGAGAGGCGGATGACATCTTCTAGATTCCCGGTGGCTTGAAACCACTGGGAAGCTAGGGTCCATTGAGCAGATCTCATGTGAAGACGAGCCATGGGAGTCACATGAACTGTGGAGGCCATATGACCCAGAAGTCTCAACATCTGCCGAGCTGTGATCTGCTGAGACGCTCTGGTCTGCGAAGCCAGGGCCAAGAGATTGGTAGCCCTTGCTTCGGGAAGGTAGGCCTGAGCCGTCTGGGTATTCAGCAGCGCTCCTATGAATTCCAGAGACTGAGTAGGCTGGAGATGGGACTTTGGGTAATTTATCACAAACCCCAGCAGCTCCAGAAGTTGAATAGTGCACTGCATGGACCGGAGGGCTCCTGCCTCCGAGGTGCTCTTGACCAGCCAATCGTCGAGATATGGGAACACGTGCACTCCCAGCTTGCGTAGATACGCCGCCACCACCACGAGGCACTTTGTAAACACTCGTGGGGCAGAGGCGAGCCCAAAGGGCAGCACACAATACTGAAAGTGCCGTGCGCCCAGGCGGAATCTGAGATACTGTCTGTGAGCTGGCAGTATCGGGATGTGAGTGTATGCGTCCTTTAAATCCAGGGAACATAGCCAATCGTTTTTCTGAATCATTGGCAGAAGGGTGCCCAAGGAAAGCATCCTGAACTTTTCTTTGACCAGGAATTTGTTCAGGCCTCTCAGGTCTAGGATGGGACGCATCCCCCCTGTTTTCTTTTCCACAAGGAAGTACCTGGAATAGAATCCCTGCCCTTCCTGCCCGGGTGGTACGGGCTCGACCGCATTGGCGCTGAGAAGGGCGGAGAGTTCCTCTGCAAGTACCTGCTTGTGATGGGAGCTGAAAGACTGAGCTCCCGGAGGACAATTTGGAGGCAGGGAGGCCAAATTCAGGGCGTATCCGCACCGCACTATTTGGAGAACCCACTGGTCGGAGGTTATGAGAGGCCACCTTTGGTGAAAAAATTTTAACCTCCCTCCGACCGGCAGATCGTCCGGTACGGACACTTGTAGGGCGGCTATGTTCCCGTGGATCCAGTCAAAAGCCCGTCCCCGGCTTTTGCTGTGGAGGCGCAGGGGGCTGCTTAGGCGCACGCTGTTGACGAGAACGAGCGGGCTGGGGCTGTCCCTGTGCCTGACGAGGCCTTCGGGCCGGCTGGTTGTACCTACGCTTCGCAAAAGAATAGGGTGCAGCCTGCCGGGCCCGGGAAAAACGTCCACCTGTGGAGGTGGATGCTGAAGGCGCCCGGTGGGAGAGCTTGTCGAGAGCGGTTTCCCGCTGATGCAGTTGGTCCACCATCTGCTCGACCTTCTCGCCAAAAATGTTATCCCCCCGGCAAGGGACGTCGGCCAGTCTCTGCTGGGTGCGGTTGTCCAGGTCAGAGGCACGCAGCCATGAGAGCCTGCGCATCACTATACCTTGGGCCGCAGCACGAGATGCCACGTCACAGGTGTCATAGATACCCCTGGACAGGAACTTTCTGCACGCCTTCAGCTGCCTGACCACCTCCTGATAAGGCCTGGACTGCTCCGGCGGGAGCTTCTCGACCAGGTCCGCCAGTTGTTGCACATAGGTCCGCATGTGGATGCTCATATAGAGCAGGTATGATTGGATGCGGGTCACGAGCATGGAGGATTGGTAGGCCTTCCTCCCAAACGAGTCCAGAGTGCGAGACTCCCGCCCCGGGGGCGCCGAGGCGGTATCCCTCGAACTCCGTGCCCTCTTCAGAGCAGAATCCACGACCGCTGAGTCATGGGGCAATTGTGGCCGCATTAGCTCTGGGTCAGAGTGGATCCTGTACTGGGACTCTGCTTTCTTGGGAATGGTGGGGTTAGTTAATGGTCGCACCCAGTTCCGAAGCAGCGTCTCCTTAAGGACATTGTGCAGCGGCACCGTGGAGGACTCTCTAGGTGGTGATGGATAGTCGAGGACCTCGAGCATCTCGGCCCTCGGCTCTTCCACAGAGACCACGGGGAAGGGAATGCTAATAGACATATCCCGCACAAAGGAGGCAAAGGAGAGACTCTCGGGAGGTGAGAGTTTCCTCTCCGGTGAAGGCGTGGGGTCCGAGGGAAGGCCCGTAGACTCCTCTGAGGAGAAATATCTAGGGTCCTCCTCTTCCCCCCACGAGTCCTCATCCTCGGTGTCGGACATAAGCTCATGTAGCTGAGTCCTGAATCGGGCCCGGCTCGACGTCGAGGCACCAGGGTCTCGGTGTCGTCGAGCGGTGGACTCCCGCGCCGGCGGGGACGGAGCTCCCTCCATCGACGTCGACGGGGACTCCACCTGCGTGGCGGTCGAGACCGGCACCGCAAGCGGCGGCGGTGTCGACGGCCCCGGCGCCGGGCTAGAGCTCGCCGGCGCCACAGTCATCGGCGCCGAGGGCGCAAGCACCCCCGGCGCCGGCACAGCCTGGCGCATCAGCCCTTCCAGGATCCCCGGAAGGATGGCTCTGAGGCACTCGTCCAGGCCCGCTGCCGAGAAAGGCGGTGGGGCCGGTAGGGGTGTCGGTGCCCGGATCTGGTGGGAGCCAGGAGACTGCACCGAGGTGCCGGGACCCTGTTGCGTCGGCACCTCTATCACCGACGGGGATCTCTCCTCTCGATGGAGACGCTTCGGCGTCGACTCCTCTCCGATGTGCATCGAGGGCGACCGGTGACGGCGCTTCTTATCCTTCTTCCGATGCCCGTCACCGGCGCCGGGAGGCATGGAGGAGGAGGATGACGATCCCCCTCGGTCTCGAGGAACCGGGTCAGACAGGGTTCGGTCCCGTGGGCCACGGGCTGAGGGAGTGACAGGGGCCGACTGCCCACGCGGCCTCTCACCTCTACCCTCACCGGAGGACCGACGGGACCTGTTCTCCTGGGGTCGATGCCATCGGTGCCGATGTCTCGGGCATCGATACCGGTACCGAAGGACCGGGCGTCGATACCGATGCCGTCGAGGTCGACGTCGAGGGGCCGGCGCAAGTTCCAAAAATACGGTCCCGTTGAACTTGCCTCGCAACCTGAGTCCGTTTCCGGAGACCGAGACACAGGGGACACGACTTGAAATTGTGCTCCGGCCCGAGGCACTGGAGGCACCAAGCGTGGGTGTCGGTCTGCGAGATGGGCCGGCCGCACCGACCACACTTTTTAAATCCACTCGGGACCTTCGAGGACATCGACGGAAAAATCGCGTCGGCGAAATTAAAGTCGTCGATGGTGGCGGAAATCACACCTCGAAAATGAAAAACAACCGTGCGGCCACCAGGCCGCAACGCTACGTCCCCGCTGAAAGCGAGGGAAAATGGGAGCGCGTGCTCCTTTTTTTTTTTTTTTTTTTTAAAGAAAAGAAAAGTGGAGCGCGCGGCGATAAATTAAATATAAAAGAAAATAAAAAGGTTCGCGTAAACGCGACGGTTTTTCCGGGGCTGAAACAGAGAGAGCGGCACAGGCACGACTCTCTCCAGGCGCGGAAAAAAAGGAACTGGCGGGAGCGGTCGCGCACGGGCGGGAATATGGCTGCGCATGCGCGGTGGGCGTGCCCTGCGTGCCGACCGTCCCGCGAAGCTTTTTTCCGGTTGGTGGGGGCTGCCGCGGACGTCACCCAGTCGTGAGAACAAGCAGCCTGCTTGTCCTCGGAGAACCCCACCCACTATAAATTGCCATCATACAAGTGCCCCCCATGCCCTGCTACCTCTCGCAAAGACAGAGCACATGCCCAGCACAAGCACAATATAGAACAAAGAAACAAGCATATACACAAAGAACCCAAAGATGCACACAAAGTGGAATGTAAACAATTCCCTACCCCTTGTTTTCATTTTTGTATTTTTAGCTCTACTTTGAAAACTACCTCAAGAATTTGTTTCTATGGGTATTGCCAATTAATACCTGTTGCCTTTGGCAGGGACAGATTAAGCCACTGGTAAACTCAGCAGCATTCGTGGGCTTTGAGATAGAGGTACAAAAATAGCTCCCTATCCACTGGCTCATCTGCTGTGGTCACGGCAGTGGGTGGGGTGGGAGCATCAGGGAGCATGATTTTGGCTTAGGACGCTCCTGAACTCTGTGCTTACTTTCTGTCCACAAGTTTAGGGAGCTCTGTGAGATGTGCTCAGGATTGCCAACTGTCTGGCTTTTTTTTTTTTTGGGGGGGGGGGGGGGGTCAGCAGAATTTTACATTTTATATCTAGAAGGTAGAAGGAAGAATACTATGTCTGAACATTGTTCAGAATTTAAAAGCTCTATCTGCAGTTCTCTAGCCCTCCACCCCCTAAATGAGTGAACCTGCTCTGCCGGTTTCCAATATAACTAGCAGCAGAGACTGTAGGTAGGATCCAGCCAATAGGAAGGAAGTGGGACCAGAGAAGTAGAAGGTAGTTCTAGTCACAGGAAGGGAAAAGTTAATCTGGAGGAAGTTTCTGTACTGTGGCTATGGCTATGGTGGTGAGCAACAGAGAAATGAACCACTTCCCCAAGAAATGCCCCAATACAGTTCCAACAGCTGCTGTATACATACCAGGGGCGTAGCTACGGGTGGACCTGGCTGGGCCCAGGCCCACCCAATTTCAGCCCAGGCCCGCCCAGCGCCAGCCCCAGCACCCATTGCCGGCTACTGCTGCTTTTCCTGTTGAGCAGCAGGGCCGGCGCTACAAAAAGAAGAAGCGCTAACGGCGCTAAGGACGAAAAATGTAAAAAAAAAAAAAAGCACGGCACCTCCGGCAGGCACTGTCTAGGCAGCCTTGAGGCATTGGCTGCTGGCTCGCAGGCTCCTCCCATCTCCTGCAGGGCAGTGATGTAGGAGACGGGAGGAGCCTGCGAGCCAGCAGCCAATGCCTCAAGGCTGCCTAGACAGTGCCTGCCGGTGCCGCGCTTTTTTTTTTTTTTTTTTAAACATTTTTCGTCCTTAGCGCCGTTAGAGCTTCTTCTTTTTGTAGCGCCGGCCCTGCTGCTCAACAGGAAAAGCAGCAGTGGCTGGCAATGGGAGCTGGGGCTGGCGCTGCGCTGGCATGCAGGGCGGGCCTTGTCGAAGAAAAGAGGGAAAACATGGAAGGATGGGGAGAAAAAGAGGGAAAACAGATGGAAGGATGGCAGAGAATGAGGGAAAACATGGAAGGATGGGGAGAAAGAGGGAAAACATGGAAGGATGGGGAGAGAAAGAGGGAAAATAGATGGAAGGATGGGGAGAAAAGATAGAAAACAGATGGAAGGATGGCAGAGAATGAGGGAAAACAGATGGAAGGATGGGGAGAGAAAGAGGGAAAACGGATGGATGGGGAGAGAGACTCTGGATGGAAGGATGGGGAGAGAAAGGGGAGAGACTGGAAGGATGTGGAGAGAGAAGGGACACTGAACAGAAAAGGGTACAGAGACACTGGTTAGAAAGAGGGAGAGAGAGACATTAGATGGAAGGATCAGGAGAGAGGGTAGATGGATGGAAGGATGGGGAGAGAAAGAGGGAAGACGTTGGATGGAAGGGTAGGGAGAAAGAGGTGACACTGGACGGAAGGATGCAGAAAGAAAGAGGGGAGACTACTGGAAGGATGGGGCGAGAGAGGGGAGACTGGAAGGATGGGGAGAGAAAGAAGAGAGCTGCTGGATGGAAAAGGAGAGTAGTGAAAGACTGGAGAATAAGAGGAAGGGGGCATGGGGAGAACAAGGGTGAGAAAAAGATGAAAAGCCATAAGTAGATGAAGGAAATTAAAGAATGGATAGTAAGAATGAATTAAATCAGGACAGAGAGAGAGAGAGAGGCAGAAAAATATTGAAGAAAGCAAAGAAAAAGGAGAGAAAAATGAGAAATGGCCAGGAAACCCTGGCAGAAGAGTTAAGCGAAAGCGAAGGAAAGCAGAATCTAGAGACTGGGAGCGACACAATGAGAAAAAGTAAATGGCCATACAAGAAAGGTAAAGAAAATAATTTTATTTTTAATTTAGGATAAAGTAATATGGTACCTGTGTTAATGAAGTTTCAGAGACCAATACTTCCTTCCTTAGGTCAGGCGAGGATACCGTAACAGCATTATACTGACCTGAGGCAGGAGGTTTTGGCCTCTGAAAGCTCACTGAAAAGGGTGTTAGGCTATTAAATAAATTTTCTGAAATCTGATGCACTGAAAAGCAGCACTTTACCCTGTGTGACAAATGCATCTGATTAGCGTGACTAAATTTTGGTGGGGGAGGGGGGTAGAGAGAAAATTTTGTGCCCACCCACTTTGGGTTCAGGCCCATCCAAAATTGGCAGTCTGGCTACGCCACTGATACATACACTGTTTCTTAATCACTGTAATATAGTGATTAAGGAACTGCACATTTCAAGCTGCCTTCTCCTCGCCTGATCACCCACCGACACAAAGATAACACATACACACATGCACACACAAGCACACCACTCCACCCCCCCCCCCCCAGCACACACATATTTACTTACAAAGGGGTTAGAAAAAATTCCATGCTACTCACATTTTTTTTAACAATTTAACTACCACTTAACACATGCACCCACATTCAAAATGTAGTATCTTATTTTTGTCTGGGCTAGATTTATAGATTACTTGAGAAACAAACATGCAAGTCCTCTTCTCAGAAACATGATGCAAAGTGTAACAAGAAAATTAAAGAGAAACTAAAACGGAACTCTGCTTTGAAGGAAAAATAAAAATTCAGAAACATGTCAGAGCATCCAGGACAGATGTACCAATTTTGTATTATGGGTTCCATTTTGTTCCCCATTTCTCTTTGATTAAAAAAATTGAAATATGTTTATTGTGTATTAATTGAACTGGCTACTGTGTGATCCATTCATGCATTTTTCTTAGAATCAATAGATTATATTTCTAAATAAAATGCATGGACATTTTGCAAGGAAGGTTATACATTTAACAAGCATCTAACTCTTTTCCGGCTCTCCTCTGCTATGTCAGCAAGAGGAAGTAATGGAGAAGCTGGCACCAAGCTGGACAGAGAGGAGTATTCTTGGACCCTGCTATATACATTCATTACAGATAGCACACCATCTACCTGCACTTGCCAGGCTGTTGCCAAAATTGAATGGGGGTGCTGTGGTTGTGCAAATACCGAAGTTCCCAATACTAAAGCTCACCGCAGGGTTAGTGGCTAACCCGAAACCCCCAAAATTAAAACCACCAGTAGCGGAGTTTGCAGTCTCAAGCCCACCAAATCCTAACGAGCAAGAAGCATAAAAAAAAGTTGGCATTCATTAGATAAGAAAAGTTAAATATGTAGAAAACATTCTTCTTGGACACATACAAAACAGATACAGATCAATAAAAAAGAAACAGGTAAGAAGCTCCTTAGTGAAAATATATACATACATATATATATATATAGAAATGTTAGTCAGCTCAGCAGTAAATCCAGCTGGAACATTTTTCATATTTGTAAAATGACAACTGTCAACCAACAGAACGATTTCCCATCTTGTGGATGATAGTGAGGTAGGCCTCGCACAACAATTTATCCAGTTTTAGTTTTCAGTATTTCATAGGTGATACAGGTGTTGCCATGTGAATCAATATTTTTCAAGCTAGTCCTAGGGTATCACCTAGCCCAGTGATGGGCAACCTGCAGCCCGCCACTGAATTTTATGTGGCCCTCAAGACCATGGGAAATATACACAGAAAATGTCATTAAACAGAATTTTGGCGATTTTAAATATTGTATTTCACAAATATTTTCAGAATAGCTACTCTAGCAATTTGTTTCCATTGTTTCTAGTTACATTTTTACTTATTTATCACAGAAAGTGTACGTAATGTTGCAGCTCGCTAAGAATACTATGGACGTTTATGCAGCCCTCTGTGTATAAAGGGTGTCCATCACCAGACTGGTTTTCAGGATAACCACAACGATCTTGCATGAGATAGATCTGCATGCAATGGAAACATTGTAGTTATCCTGAAAACCAGATTGGCTAGCGCAGCGCGGCAGTGGTTTTCATTAATTTTTAAGTCAGGGCCACTTTGGATTCAAATGACCTTAAGGAGAGCTACCAAATATCTTCCCACGAGAGGCTTTAAAACTTCTGAGTTATGTGAGTCAATGACATCCACTCCACCTGCCTACAAACTTTATTGTGTGTATCCTTAAGGAGCTGGTCATTTCCAAATTCCTTCTCTTCGTCTATTGAAAAACGCCTTGTCCTTCAAAGTGTGTGGCTCATCCTCCCATCTAGTTCCCCATTTCTGCTGTGAACCTGGGTGGAGAGGCAGGGAGTAGCAGAAAAAAGGCCAGAATGATGATGAGAACCACCCTGGAGGTCTCCAGGGGCCACTAATGGCCCCCAGGCCTTGTACTGAAGAACTCGGTGCTAGAGGATACAGATCTCTTGAATACAGAAATATGAACAGACTAGTCTGAGTCTAGTTAATGTCAACACTCTGAACAAGAGCCCATTAATTTAGTTCAATTAATTTAGTTATCTGATCTGATAGATGATGTCCCAAGGTCAGATAAGTACAACAAACCAACCAGCATCAACTGTTCATTTGAACTTCACTGACCACTTGACGCCTCAGGTTCTCTCTAACCCACCCTCCTTCCTGTACACCAGTCCTGTGCCAGTGAGCGCATCAGGCCTATCACTACCTATTCCCATAAATATGTACTAATTCTAAAAAAAATATACATATTCCGTCTCATTCTGCATCAATTTCTTCTGTTCCAACTCCAGTATTTTTTATTATATAGTTACTATTTTAAATCTAGATATTGAATTATTCAGTCTACCACAGGTGGTCGTATAATATGTCAATTACTGTACAAAACAAATAAACTGACAATGCTGTACCCAAGAATCTGCCTCACAAACCAGAAAACCCTTTCCTGTCCATAGATTACTTGTCATCTAACAGCAATTTCCAATTTCTGAAAGTCTGTTGACCTTTCTAACAAATGTGTTCACATGCAGTTTTATAATTGGGAGCAAAGGTGACCAAGATATATTAGTGCATATGTGTTGCACTTAATTTTAAAAAAGCAGTATATGCACCTATGTGCCTCTATAAATTACCCCAAAGCAATATAAAACAAGGGATTCACATTGTCCGAAAGGAACTCCAATATCATGAAAGAAAAAAAAAAGTATACTGTCTACCCATCATGCCTCCAGCCCCTAGCACAGAGTTCCAGACAAACAAGCAACAAGATAAAAATCAACATCAAATGCTTCTCAAAAAAAAATGTGTTCTTAATAATTTTTTAAAGGAAGACAGGGAAGACTCTGATCACAAGAAAACTGGAAGCTGGTTCCAGAGTTCAAGGCCCACCACACTGAACACTGAATTTCAATAAGTAGTTAGGAAGACTTGGCAAAAAGACAGTACGAGCAATATATTCTACTAAGCAGACAGAAGGGACCTAGAGGGAGTATATGGAACTAGAAACAGATAAAAACACACATGAAGATCTTGTGTACTAACACCAATACCTTAAATAAGATACGACAAACAACTGGTAACCAATGTTCAATTTGTAAAAGAGGGGTAACGTAATCGCATTTTTTGCCCGTTGAAGTAATTTTACCGCAGTATTCTACACTAACTGGAGCCACCTGAGCTCTCTTTGACAAACACCCTTAAAAAGAGAATTACAGTAGTCCAGATGGGAAAGTATTAACACATAAAATAATTTGAAGGGTCCCGCTTTCTAATAAATGCTGAATTTAATGAATCTGTCGCAATTAAAAAAAAACATTTACGAACTACTACAGAGATATATGAGCGGAAAGACAAATTAGAATCAAGTAGTACATCCAGTACCCTAATTTCATTATTAACCTGAATGTGAGTAACACAAATGGACAGAAACCAGACTTACAAAGTGTAGGTTCTACTAAAAAAACACTGCTCTCTATTTTAGACATATTTAATTGCATCTTGTGAAGCTGCAGCCAATGAGCAATTTGAGTAAGGTGAGATTCCAAAAGGGACAATGCCCAGGCATCACAATCATCAAAAGTGGCCAGAATTTGAATATCATCTGCATATATAGGGGGAATCAACCCAAAGATTGAATCAATACTGCCAATGGCACCATAAAGATATTAAATAACTTTGGTGCAAGTAGAGACCCCTAGGGTACTCCATTTGGGAGAGGAAAACAAATGAAAGCATATTCTGTACCCCAAAGCACTTGGTATGATCTATCACAAAGGTAAGAATTAAACCATTCCAGTACAGTGCCAGAAATCCCTACAATGTACAGCTGTTAAGCAGCAAATGATGATCCATTAAACCAAATGCTTCTGAGAGATCCAGAGATAAAAGTAAAGCAATCTTGACACCACAAAGTGCTGCTCAAATATTAGTGAGTAAATCTAACAGTGCTGTTTCAGTGCTATGATGGGGGTGAAACCCCGTTTGGTTAGAATGAAGAACAGCCATCTGTTCAATGAAAGAATGCAGATGAAGCATTACCATCCATTTTGCTACCTTTGAGATAAAATGAAGGTGTGCTATAGGCCAGTAGTTAGAAATAATATCTCTCCCCAACTGGGAGTCCTTCAGATGAGACCTAATTACCACCACTTTCCAACAAGGGGGTACATACCCCTTCAATAAACTAATATGAATCATTTGAAAAGAAAAAAGGAAGAAAAAAAAAAGAGAACTGCATCGTTTCACTATATTAGACAGAAAGAGGTCATGGGGTGCTATGGTTGGCTGAACAGTTTTTTTCAGCTTGAGAAACCTCAGAAAGTGACAGATCAGGAAATACAGAAAGTGTGGAGTCCAAGTAAGAAAGTGAATCTCCTGTCATGGGGCTATCAGAAGACAAATCAATGGCAGAACAGAAGTCAGCAGTGATCACTGATCTAATGTTTGTCATAGGGTCGAAACCCTAACAGAAAAATAGTCAGTGAGTGCTGAGGACTGAAGATCAGTCACTGTACTTGAAGTCAAATCTCAGAAAATCGTAAAACATTTTCTAGTATTAGGGGCTTTATGATTAAATTTGAATAATACCGTCTTCTAGTGGTATAAATATCTTGCATATAAAAAGCAGATGTTTTCCTAAATTTAATTTTATCAACATCTAACTTGATTTACTCCATCTTCTCTCCCACTGATGTTTTAACAACTGAAGGTCTTCTGAGAAACAAGGCTTTCATTTCTGTGTACTTCCATGTAGAGAGAACAAAGGTACGCACTAAGTGGGGCCACATCATATAGAACTTCCGTAAGAGCCTGATTCCAAAGCTCTATCTGGTAAATCAAGGTAAGTAAATTGCCCCAGAGGCAGGTTAAGCGTTTGATGTATTGTACTCTCAGTGAGAGCTGCCAAATTGTGAGGATACTTCGGAGGCCCTTGACACATGTCTGAAATAGAACTGCCCTTTAAAGAAAAAACAAGATGAGAATGAACTGAGTAAGGCAAAGAAAGTGATACATTATCCTCCTCCCTAGTCTCTTTATCATTGGGTGGTGGAACTCCACCTCCTCAACCGGCAATTATTCAAGAGCTTCAGATACCTTCCTTAGTTGGAAGTCAAACTTCTCCAGGGGTGGTATAACCCTCCCTGGAGACAACTACCAATTCCTTTGATAGTGGCTCTAAGGACACAATAGCAGTGCCAACCCCTATAAAATTTCCCTAATCTTATTTTCTGCTTCTTCAACATCTGATAAGCTAGAGGATGTTTCCTTCAAGGATACTGGAGCTGCAGTCCTTAGAATGGAAAAGGTTTTGCATGAGAACTTAATTAGATTATCTAAATTCTCTGAGCAAATCTCCCAGAAGCTCACTGAACAAGATCAGGGTTAAATCAGTGGAATGTGTGTCTAAGACAGACTTTCTGCTGAAATCAGTGCAGACTGCATTGGCAGCGGTTACTAAAGACAGTTCATTAATACTACTACTACTTATCATTTCTATAGCGCTACAAGCCATACGCAGCGCTGTACACTTGAACATGAAGAGACAGTCCCTGCTCAACAGAGCTTACAATCTAATTAGGACAGACAAACAGGACAAACAAGAGATAAGGGAATATTAAAGTGAGGATGATAAAATAAGGGTTCTGAACAAGTGAATAAGGGTTAGGAGTTAAAAGCAGCATCAAAAAGGTGGGCTTTTAGCTTAGATTTGAAGATGGCCAGAGATGGAGCTTGACGTACCGGCTCAGAAAGTCTATTCCAGGCTTATGGTGCAGCAAGATAAAAGGAACGGAGTCTGGAGTTAGCGTTGGAGGAGAAGTGTGCAGATAAGAGAGATTTACCCAGTGAACGGAGTTCCCGGGGAGGAATGTAGGGAGAGATGAGAGTGGAGAGGTACTGAGGAGCTGCAGAGTGAATGAACTTATAGGTCAATAAGAGGAGTTTGAACTGTATGCGGAAACGGATAGGAAGCCAGTGAAGTGACTTGAGGAGAGGGCTAATATGAGCATAATGACACTGGCGGAATATTAGTCGTGCAGCAGAATTTTGAACAGATTGAAGAGGAGAGAGATGGCTAAGTAGGAGACCTGTGAGAAGCGAGTTGCAATAGTCTAAGCGAGAGGTGATAAGAGTGTGGATGAGGGTTCTGGTAGTGTGCTCAGAAAGGAAAGGGCGAATTTTGCTGATATTATAGAGAAAGAAACGACAGGTTTTAGTAGTCTGCTGAATATGTTAAGAGGAGAGGGAGGAGTCGAAGATGACCCCAAGGTTATGAGCTCATGAGACAGGAAGGATGAGAGTGTTATCCACAGAAATAGAGAATGGGGGAGGAGGAGAGGTTGGTTTAGGGAGAAAGATAAGAAGCTCAGTCTTGGTCATGTTTAGTTTCAGATGGCGATGAGACATCCAGGCAGCAATGTCAGACAGGCAGGTCGATATTTTAGCCTGGATTTCGGCTGAGATTTCTGGTGTGGAGAGGTAGATCTGGGAGTCATCAGCGTAAAGATGATACTGAAAACCATGGGATGAGATCAGAGTACCAAGGGAAGAAGTATAGATGGAGAAAAGAAGAGGTCCCAGGACAGATCCCTGAGGTACACCAACTGACAGTGGGATAGAAGTAGAGGAGGATCCACTAGAGTATACACTAAAACTATGCTGGGAGAGATAAGAAGAAAACCAGGAAAGAACAGAACCCTGAAATCCAAGTGAAGACAGCGTATCAAGGAGTAGGCTGTGATCAACAGTGTCAAAAGCAGCAGATAGATCAAGAAGGATAAGGCTAGAATAGAGACCTTTGGATCTGGCCAGGAACAGATCATTGGAGACTTTAGCAAGCGCTGTTTCAGTTGAATGGAGGGGGGAAAAGCCAGATTAAAGTGGATCAAGAATAGCTTGAGATGAAAGAAAGTCAAGGCAACGGCGGTGAACAGCACGTTCAAGAATCTTGGATAGGAAAGGGAGGAGGGAAATGGGGCGATAGTTGGAAGGACAGGTAAGTTCCAATGAAGGTTTTTTAAGGAGTGGTGTGACTACGGCATGTTTGAAGGCATTAGGAACAGTCGCAGTGGACAGTGAAAGATTGAGGATATAACAGATAAAAGGGATGACAGTGGGAGAGATAGTGTTAAGTAGATGGGTGGGAATAGGATCAGAGGAACAGGTAGTTAGTTTCGAGGAGGAAAGAAGATGTGTAGTTTCCTCTTCAGTGATTTCAGAAAAGGAAGAAAAGGAGGCAGGGGTTGGAGGGTTGAGAGAATGGACTAAGGGAAGGAGAGGTGGAGGTGACCTGGTTGAGAATTCAAGTTTAATCTTTTGAACCTTATCATGAAAGTACTCAGCCAGAGTCTGGGGGGAAAGTGAAGGGGGAGTTGGAGGTGAAGGCACTTTGAGGAGAGAGTTCAGTGTGGCAAAGAGATGTCGAGGGATTGAGCAAAGAGAATTTGTCAACTGGATGTAATAGTCCTGTTTGGAAAGTAAAAGAGCAGACTGGAAGGAGATGAGCAAGAATTTGAAATGTATGAAGTCAGCATGCAGATAGAAGCTATTGAGAATTAGGGTAAGCAATTTGCATTTATTGAATTTTTCTGTAGCACACTACCTGCCCCTGAGAGTGTTGTTTAAATCTCAATATTCTTCAGCTGCCCAATTATGACTCTTTTGTAGAGACTGTGTTATATTCCTAGGGATTAATTCCCCCTGATAGTTTGGATTTATTCCAATTTTTGTAATCTTCACAAGATGTTATCAACAAGTGAGCTACTTTGATTGTAACTTTACAATCTGAAGAACAAAAGCTGACAACTATGAAGGCATATTTTCCTTAAAAGAAAGTTTTGTTTGTGGTTAGGCCGTTTTCCTTTTCCTGATGTTTCTAGATCAACACAGCTTCTTAGGAAAGCCTTCTTGCAACTTAGGTCTAAAGTTCTGGCAGTTGGCGATATTTTATTTCTTAAAACTTTCCTTGTAAAAGCCTAATTAATTATGAAAGTAATCATTATGTTCTTCAGTCTTTTGGAGTTGGAGACTTTCCTGGCAAGGAAAGAAATGTTAAACATACAAGTGCCAGACAAGTGAACAAAGATGATATAACATGCCAAATATATAAAAGGAAAACCAATAAAAAGTACATAGCAACCAAATGAAAACTGAACTTTGTGCTTGTGGCATAACATGATGTGCAGGGCCGTGCCTAGGGTCTCTGGCGCCCCCCTGAAGACTATCAGTTGGTGCCCCCCCTGCAGACTATCAGTTGGTGGCGGCATTGGCGCCCCCCCCCCCCCCATGAAAATGATCGCTCACCACTTGCCACACTGACGAATTGTCAGCAATATTCTTAGAAACAAACTGCTATACGTTGCAAAATAAGATAGCAGATGTAAATTCTCAAAGTGGACATATTCCAAACACTAAAATGAAAATAAAATGATTTTTTTCTACCTTTGTTGTCTGGTGACTTTCTCTTTCTGATCATGCTGGCCCAGTATCTGATTCTGCTGCTATCTGAACTCTTAACTCCATTTCCAGGGCTTCCTTTCCATTTATTTCTTTCCTTTCCTCCTTTCTTCTTCATTTCTGGTCCTCAGCTTCTGCCTATTTTATTCATCCATGTGCAGTTTTTCTCCTCTCTTCCTTTTCCCTCATTTCATCTCCTTCATCTCTCTTCCCTCCCCTCTATGTCCAGCAATTTCTCCTCTCTCCCTGAGCCCTGCCCTCCCATCCATGCCCATCCATGCTCCTCTGTCCCCTGCCCCCTCCATTCATCCCTATCCAGCAATTCCCCTCTCTCCCTGAGCCCTGCCCTGCAATCCATATTCATCCATGACCATCTGTCCCCTCCATCCCTATTCAGCAATTCCCCTCTCTCCCTGAGCCCTGCCCTGCAATCCATATTCATCCATGCCCATCTGTCCCCTGCCCCCCTCCATTAATCCCTATCCAGCAATTCCCCTCTCTCCCTGAGCCCTGCCCTCCCAATCCTTGCCCATCCATGCTCCTCTGTCCCCTGCCCCCTCCATTCATCCGTATCCAGCAATTCCCCTCTCTCCCTGAGCCCTGCAATCCATATTCATCCATGCCCATCTGTCCCCTGCCCCCTCCATTCATCCCTATCCAGCAATTCCCCTCTCCCTGAGCCCTGCGCTCCCAATCCATGCCCATCCATGCTCCTCTGTCCCCTGCCCCCTCCATTCATCCCTATCCAGCAATTCCCCTCTCTCCCTGAGCCCTGCCCTGCAATCCATATCCATCCATGCCCATCTGTCCCCTCCATTCATCCCTATCCAGCAATTCCCCTCTCTCCCTGAGCCCTGCCCTCCCAATCCATGCCCATCCATGCTCCTCTGTCCCCTGCCCCCTCCATTCATCCTTTTCCAGCAATTCCTCTCTCTCCCTTCCATGACCCCCCCACCTCGCATCCATGCTCGTCTCTCCCCTGCCCTCCCGCTCCCATTGTTCAGCTACTGCCCGCCCTCTTCTCTTCCCCCAACATCCCTTTTCTTGTTTTTTCTTTTTAAATTTACCTCCGTGGCGGTTCAGCACCAGCAGCGCAGCGTCAGTGAAGGAGGCGGCGCTCGCCTCCCGACGTCTCTAGCCTTCCCTTCGCTGTGTTCCGCCTTCTTCTGACGTCATTTCCTTGACATCAGAAGAAGGCGGAACACAGCGAAGGGAAGGCTAGAGACGTCGGAAGCGCCGCCTCCTTCACTGATGCTGCGCTGCTGGACCGCCACGGAGGTAAATTTAAAAAGAAAAAAAAAGAAAAGGGATGTTGGGGGGGGAGAGAAGAGGGCGGGCAGTTGAATGGGAGCGGGAGGGCGAGCGAGGTGAGCATGGTGCGGCGGCGCCCCCCTGCCATGCTTACCTCGCTTACCGTGTTGGCACAGCCCTGATGATGTGGAACTGTATGTGAATGGTATAGTGAACATGTATGAATACAGACAAATTCTAGACCATAAAGTGCATATACCTAACAAGGGGTAAAAGTAATGCTTCCCCTGGTTAGTGAATACACATCCAAGACCACCTAAAATAAAAAGGTCAAAAAGCTAGAACTAAATGCAAAAAAATATACTTTTCCAAAAGGAAGACAGTTTTAGGTTTTAAACCAGTAAAATAGTACTTACAATCAGCAGCTCCTGAATACCAAAAATGAAAGCAGAGCACCAGCTTCTCACCTTTAGCAATTTTAGCAGCGTTTTTGATTAAAAGTTAGTGTTTGTAAAAGAGCACAATATACAGTTGCCAGATTCATCTTTGTTTTCAAATTGTAAGCTACATCGCTTTTTTTTTTTTAAACAAACTTCCAGGTTTTATTGAGTGGTTTGTATTGGTTTGATTTTTCCTCTTGTGCATTTCAGGTTGTTTTAACAAGAACATGATCTCCATTTAAGGTTATAAATGCAATTGTATATTTTTAACATTTGGGAACTTTGAAGTCATCTTTGACCTCTTAATGCTTGCATATAAACCAGTATGTTTTTCAAGATGGCTGATTCCAGATTTTCAACTGTGAAAGTGAGGTGAGAAGCTGTGGGCATCTCTAGCACTGGTGCATGCTCACTTTTAGCATGCCTATAGCACAGTTTAGTAAACAGGGCCCTTTGTTTATTTTTTAAGATTTCATGATTTTTAGCATTTGAATATTGTTATGTTTCCATTATTGCAGGTTTTCAATTTTTCTGCATTCTAATTATATTTATGATTTATATTTTTGTATGTATGTTCAATTTAATAGCGGTTTATAAAACCCCTGATTTAGCCTAATTGGCAAAATGTGGCCACGTCGGGTCTATTCTAATAAAGATTTCCTTGGACTCTGGGTCTGCGCTGGTTTCTGTTGCTTGCTATTTGCTGTGGACTTGAAGAGCCTCTCTTGGTGTTGTGTATATCTTACCTCTGTAGAGCTACCTGTGTTAACTCCTCATCAATGTTCAAGTCTAGAGAGTGAAGTCTTACTTGATGAAGTTTTGTGTGCTATTAAATTCTTGCCCACAGGCAAAGCTCCAGGTTTAGATGGTTCTTCTGGGGAATTTTATAAAATCTTTGCCAGGGAACTCACTTTGCTGCCGATAGCTCTGTTCATGATGGAGAGTCCCCAGCCAGCCACTATGATGGAGGCCTGGACTGTGGTTATTCCAAAACCATAGAAGAATACGTTGGAATTGTCAGTCTTATCATCCCATCTCTGTTCTAAATGTGGATGTCAAAATCTTGGCGAAAGTTCAGGCTGGCTGTGGTCCTGCCCTCCCATATTCATCCATCAGATGGGTTTTGTACCACATCAGGCAGCCTACGATAACATTCAAAGATCTGATACATGTTACCTGTAGTAGGAGTATTCCTGCCTGGTTTCTGGGAATAGAATTCATTGGAAATTCTTGGAGCTGGTACTAAGCATATTGGGGTGGGAGACCATTTTGGGGGTTGAATACAAATCAATGAGGGCAACACTTTACCCTCATTAATTTGTATTCAACTCTTCAATGTTTGATCTGAGAAGAGGAACCAGATAGTGCTGCCCTTTATCGCACTTATTTATTTATTTTTTACTTTTGACATAGAGTCCCTGGCTGTTCATAAAAATCCAAGTATCTGTGGAATACAAATTGGAGTGTAGTATTTACAGATGATGTCCTTTTATCATCCAGTAAATGATATGCCTAATCTACTTAAAGAGCAGAGAATATACTCTAGAGACTCTCCATTCAAACAACATGATTAAAATAGGAGCTTTTAATATCTATTTGGATTGCAGGGCATTGTCCATTTTGAAAAAAAATGTTTTCTATGAAGTGGTAGAAAGAACCTACAAATACTTGGGGGGTTAATTTAACTGCAAGTACTGAGGCCTATTTAAGGCCAACTATCCACTTTTCCTTCTAGATCTTAAAGTGGATCTAGAGCAGTGGGATCAGCCAACCTTATTGTGGTTTGGGAGAATAGTTGAGTATAAAAATTAACATGCTATATTTATTTTAGAGATTACTATATTTATTTCAGGAATTACTTGTCCCGCCTCCCAAGAATTTTTGGTCCTACTTTCAGGACAGAGTTTCTAAATTTATCTGGAGCATTACCTAGAAGTATTCTTTATAGGGAAAGAAAGAAGGGAGGTTTGGAAGTCCCTAACTTATTCCTATACCATAGAGCTGCTTAAGCTAAAGTGGCTGAGGAATGGTTTTATGCCCATCCTCACAAACTATGGATTACAATAGAACATTTCCAAGATGATCCTGTTCAATTTAACTAATTGATGTAGCTGCCTCGACTATTTTGGTCTTTAGCTGTGGACACTTGCCCTTCTGTTACCCCCTTCAGATTTGGGACTGAATGAGTACGAAGCATGAATTAAAATTATCTAAGCACTTGCCAATCACTGCCAGCCCCCTCTTCCTTCTGGGGTTGGGCCCCGGTGCGTTTAGATGCTGGGAACTCATGGGCTGGCATGGTAGGGTCAGCTGTTTTATAATACAAAGGTAATGGTTTTTGAGGAATTGGTTCATACTTAGCTTATGCTCCATGATCTCTACATTTATAGACAATTCACTTCCTAATGTCCAAAACAATTAGTTAGAGAATTACTTGTGACAATTCTTTTCTAAAAGAACTATATAAGGATTTCTGGGGCACTAAGGGCTTAATTTTGGTAATATATAAAACACCTTAGGGATAAACACCCCTATATGTTTTATTCACAGATCCATGAGGGAAAACAAGTTGGGTGTTCACTATGAGGAAAGGGAATGGTTTGCTAGGGATTAAGCATACACTCACCTCTCTACAGCTGTATATATACAAGAAAATGGGATTAAACTTGTATAGTTAACCATATCTTTCTTACTGCTACTCTTCTTTGTTGGAAGACCTGTGATGAGCAGTCATACTGGTGGTCTTTACAAAAAAGATATCACTTTTGGGAAAGTGCCTACTTGTTATGATTTCAATAAAAAGACCGCTAACTTAAAAATAAAAGGATTAAATATATGGACCCCGGTGAAAGAGTAACACTACAGATCAAGATAATGGAAAGACAACATGGATTAACGTAAACTAGCCTGATGAAATCACCAATATGAACCACTTAACAATATGGACCTATATTATGAGACTAAATTACAGACCTAATCATGGCCCAACATCAAGGTGCAGATCATGGATTCATATTTTGAGGCTAGGCTGTGAAACTGGATTATGAAACCCCAATATAGAGCCATCATCTGGCCCAAATACATCCAAGACAAACATCCCAAACCTCACATTAGTCTGAGAGGGCTTCTCAGCCACCAGACAAAACCAAAAGAGAATCCACTGCAGTTGTCTTCTTGGGTGGGTACTGGACTGGCTAGCAGGTAAGAACAAATTTCTCCTTCCTTATTCTGCTAGACTAGTCCAAAGCTTTAAAATCCATAGGAGAGAGACCTAGCCTCATGCTAGACCAACGTTTCCAGGAAAGCAAAACTCAAGGAAAGAAAATTAGAAAGTAAGAACAAATTTCTCCTTCCTTATCCTGCTAGACTAGTCCAAAACTTTAAAATACATAGGAGGGAGGCCAAACCTCATCCTAGACCAACATTTCCAGGCAACAAACTCCAGTTTGGGAATCTGTCATTGGGATGGTTGATCATAGAACCATTGATGCTCAACAGCTCTATTACACCACCACCACAATAATTCAGGACAATGGTGCCCATGTTAACTATAGAGGTCTAGTACTCCCAGGACCTAGAAATAAAGCAGGCAGATCTATCATAACGATTCACCTCACCTTCACTGGCACTGTCCACCTCTTTACTTATCTCCAAGCAGCAAAATTCCAAACTATCAAAGAAATAGGGATGAGGAGGGATCCTAGGATTAACCCTAATCTCCGAAACCCACAACAAGATTCGGAAATCACTCACAACAAAAAGGATTCCATAACTTAAGGCAAAAACAACAGACTGTCACACGACATCCGAAGCATCCCTCCCTCAGTCTGAGTTCAGCACTCCAAGAAAGGCTATTTCAAGCCCCGAAGTTGAGACTGAACAACTTCCCCCCCCCCCCCCCCCCCAGGCAATCACTTCAAGAGGAAACTGAAGGCTACAACCACTCGAGCCAATAAGGCACTTACCCCACTGACCAGTATTCAGCTTCTTACCGGCCTAGGGAAAAGCAGGACAGGGGTAGGATCGGACAAAAAAAACAAGCAACAATCAGAAAGGCTACCAGAATACTTCCCCCAAATTTGCCACTACCAACTCATGTAGAAAGGGAGGAGGAGCCTAAGGCCATATAGAAGCCTCAATTATAAGCAATCCTCTAACCATGACACATACCTGAAGTACAGCCCCAGAAACCAAAGACTTAACTAGATGCTAGGCCTGAATGTAAGACCCTGCGTAGTACAAAAGTCCTGCCACCCAGCATCTTAAAACCCTGATCAGACTATGTCTAGGCCCAATGTGTAAGGATACTGACCCCAGCCTTTATCTATAACTGGGGTAGGATCTTCAGTATTCAACTAATTTGAAGGCAGAACCGCAGGTAACGGCTAAAATTGCATGGCTATCAGGATAGCAGCAGGCTACAAAATGGCCACAGTGTCCTATACAAACCTCACAGCAGTTAAAGAAAAGTGGTATTTCTACTGAGGCACCATGAATTCTGATTGTGGAGAGGACTGTGGGTCTGGTTGGCTGCTGCCCTTTTTGTGAGGGTATACTGAGGCTTCTGGCTGATGAGTAGCAGCCCTCTTACTAGATTTTTTGCCACTTCCATGATCAACCTTGTTGATTTTGAAGAACCAGCCCAGTGGTCTGCCTAAAATGTGGCAGCCTTGAATTATTTTATTGTACACCACCTTGACCTTTATAGATTTGGTGGTATTATCAAGAGTTAGTAAACTATATACAGGTGGACCTCAGTTTATTATTATTATTATAATTATTATTATTAATGCTGCCAGTTGCTCTATGAACTGATCCTTTAAAACTGCTGACAATGGTGCCCCCTCTCCGCAGCTGGTGGGGGTGGAACAAAGAGCATGAATCACTGAGGCTGCCAGCAGAGCACTTGGGCAGCTCGGAGGACAAGGTAGTGCACCCATAGAGCGAATGGGGGGGGGGGGGGGCAGGAGGAGGGCCTAAAGGAGAGGCAGCTGGAATACCTGATGCTGCCTTTGACATGACTGCTGAAGTTGGTGCAGCCATGAGTCAGGAGCCTGGGGGGTGGGAGAAGAGAATCTGCAGTAACAAGTGAAAATGACCTCGGAGATCAGTGATCTAATTGCTGCTTCTGTCAGGTAAAAAAGGGTCTAAAGTTTTGTCTGTTTTTTTAATCATTGCAAAAATGAAACAAGCATACACAAATGTGTCGGGAAAATAGATACACACACACAAAAAAAAAACTTCAAGATCAAATAAGGAAATTAAATATCCTCCATACTATTTAGTCCTCAAAAAGAAGAGGGGGTACCATGTATAATTCTAAGTAATAACAACAAAATTAGGATACAATTACACAATCCCAGGCACTTAATATTACGAGGAGAATTTACTCTACTCCTAAGGTGGAGATGTAACCTGAAGGGTAGGAACCACAGGAGAAGATTGTTTTCCAGACAGGAAAGTAGTTGAGTATCATAAAAAATATATTTAGACCCTTGCCACCTAATGACACATTTACATGGGTAGTTCAACCAAAATTAAGCTCCCAACTGAAGAACTCCAGATTGCATCATTAAGAATTGTTTCCTTCTTTTTTTGTGTTGGTTTGGCCACATCTGAGAAGACATTAATTGATCTGTCCATAAATTTCTCACCACTGTTTCTAAAGAAGAGTTTTAATATCCAGTTTCTACAAATTCCAATACAAAATCTGCAATCAAAGTCCCTGTTTGCAAAGTTGGATCACCAGATGACTATTCTTTATACATATCTACTACACCGCTATGGCTAAGGACAGAACTAAGCGGTTTACAGACAGAAAGGGACTCCATTACTCAGACAGAAAAGCAAAGAATACAGCATATTACCTCATCACAAAACCTAAAGAGGAAAATAGGCCAAGAAAAAGAGAAGCCAGCTGGAGAGAAAATGAGGGAAGTAGGGATTTTAGACACAGTGCTCAATGCTGATCCCCAAAGGCCTGCCTAAAAAGCAAAGTCTAAATAGCAAATTGAAATTTGGAGAGAGACAATTCGGCCCAAATTTCCAGAGGGAGGCTATTCCAGGTGGCAGGAGCAAGAAAATAATAAAAAAAAAATACTATGTCAAGTGTGTTCGTGTTGGGCTAGTCTGGAGCCAGATAAAATAAGATAATAGTTCAGAGAGTACAGGATGGCAAGGGATGCAAGTTAAGATGGGAGACCAAGCCCAAAAGCTATAAAGGCTAAAAGAAGAATCTTATATTTTAGCCAAAAGGAAACTGGTAACCGGTGACGGTCCTTAAGAAGATGAGACACCCGATCAAACTTTCCTGTGTGACAGAGAACCCAAATTGCCGTATACTATGATGACTGTAACGTCTTAACAGAGGCCTGAGTAACATCAGCAGAGATAATATTGCAAAGCTTGACATTAATAAGGAGAATGCGAGCAAACATTTTGTACCAACCAAAGCAGTCAGAGTGTAAAAGCAAGATTTGACAAGAGAAGAAATGAGTGGTGTAAAGAATAATTGGGAACCAATTGTCACCTCCAAATAGCAGAATGTAACTGGCTTAATAAATGTGCCTAGAATAGTGTTTCCAAAACTGAGTGCTGCCATGACAAACTCACAGGGGTGTCATAGGAGGAGATGCACAATAGTGGCCTGCGCATGCCACTGCTTTGTTTCCTGCCCGCCCTCGGCATGCAGCCAGGGGAAGCAACCACACATCATGAGTGCCAACACCTTGGGGCAACAAATCCCCAGGCCCCGCTACAGCTGGAGGGTGAGGAGCGCCAAAGGCCGCAAACAGAGAACTTACAGCTTCTCACCTGGGGAGGGCTTGAGGAGGGATGGAGCAGGGTGTGCGAGGAGCTGCAGGCCCGGCACAGACTAAAAGCCAGACATGGAGGAGGAGACTTGGCTGTCAGTGGAGCCACAGGGGAAGTGAGGTGCTTTATCCCCAGCACAGTATCTTTACCTCTCGGTGATTCCAGCTCAGGCAGCAAGAAGCCAGAAAAGCAGGAATCCATGTTTATGGGGGTGGGGGAATACCTGTATGGCTGGGGGGAAGGCACATGCCCTATGTGGCCTAGGGGGCACCACAAAAAAAATTACCTGGACACAAAAGGCGCCATAAACTGAAAAAGGAACCACTGGCCTAGAAGTAGAAGATCTGAGGAAGGACAACTATATCGATCAGAAATAAGCCAATGCGACACAGCATCTAGACAAAATTGAAGAAGGATGATATGAGATGAATCTGAATCAGTGCAATAAGGCAGGAGAATATAGTCAGCATAAATGTAAGTGGAAATACAGAATCGCTTAATGATTGAAGCTAATGAGCTAAGAAACAAGTTAAATAAGAGAGGAGAAAGTATAGAGCCTTGTGGGACACTACAGTTCTAGTGATCCCCTCGGGAAGCTAAGTGCAGTACAAAGAAATAAGATCAAAGGCTGCAGAAAGATCCAAAGAGATGGCAAGTGGACTTAGAGAGTCAATGTAAACATAAGGAATAGCTCTACCTTCTTTTTTAGTTTTCTTACATAGTGGTAAATAGTAAACTCATGTTAAAAGGTGGGCAAGCTGCTTCTGGGACTTTAAAACTTTAAAGAAATATATATTTTTTAACAAGTCCACTGGAAGAAATAAAGCAGATTTATTAAATTTTATAAATCTTAGTGTACAATTCCTCAGCTTATAAGAATAGCCATACTGGGTCAGACCAATGGTTCATCCACCATTGAGAAAAATGGCCATTTAACACAACCCTCTGTTTTTTGTCCACTAACCAATTCTTAATCCACAGAAGGACATTGCCTCCTATCCCATAACTCTTTAATATCCTACTTCCAGAAGTGGCCAATCCAGGTCATAAGACCCTAGAGGAAACCCAATTAGTAGCACCATTCCATGCTACCAATCCCAGGGCAAGCAGTGGCTTACCCCATGTCCATCTCAACAACAGACTATGGACTTCTCCTCCAGGAAATTGTCCAACTATTTTTAAACCCAGATACACTAACCAACATTACAACATCCTCTGGCATCGAGTTCCAGAACTTAACTATTCTTTGAATGAAAAAATATGTCCTTCTATTTGTTTTAAAAAGTATTTCCATCCAATTTCATTGAGTGTCCCCTGGTCTTTGTACTTTCTGAATGCATGAATAATCGATTCACCTCCACCCACTTCACACCACTCAGGGTTTTGTAGACCTCAATCATATTCGCCTCTCCCCCCACCTCAGCAGTCTCTTCCAAGCTGACGAGCCCTAACCTCTTTAGCCTTTCCTTATAAGGGAGCAGTTCCATCCCCTTTATCATTTTGGTTGCTCTTCTTGGAACCTTTTCTAATTCCGCAATATTGTTTTTAAGTTACGGCGACCAGAACTGAAAATACTCAAGGTGAGGTTGCACCATGGAGCGATACAAAGGCATAATAATATTTTTGGTCTTATTTTACATCCCTCTCCTAATAATTCCTAGCATCCTGTTTGCTTTTTTGGCCGCCGCTGCCACACACTAGGCAGAAGATTTCAGCGTATTGTCTACAATGATACCTAGGTCTTTTTCATGAGTGCCGACTCCTAAAGTGGACCCTAGAATCAGATACCTATGATTCACATTATTCTTCCCAATGTTCATCACTTTGCATTTGTCCACATTAAATTTCATCTGCCATTTGGATGCCCAGTCTTCCAGTATCCTAAGTTCTTCCTGCAATTTTTAACAATCTGTATGTGTTTTGACAACTTTGAATAGATTCGTGTCATCTGCCAATATAATAACCACTCATCATTCCAATTTCCAGATTATTTATAAATATGTTAAATAGCAACAGTTCCAGTACAGATTCCTGTGGCACTTCACCCTCCTCCATTGAGAAAAATGGCCATTTAACCCGACCCTCTGTTTTTTGTCCAATGACCAATTCTTAATCCACAGAAGGACATTGCCTCCTATCCCATGACTCTTTAATTTTCTCAGGAGTCTCTCATGAGGTACTTTCTGATAACCTACTAGATACACTATGAGGCATATTTTCAAATCACTTTGGGAGGCTAAGTTCCATAGGTTTCTATGGAACTTTGGGAGGCTAAGTGCTTTGAAAATGAGCCTGATTGCCAACCGGCTCACCTTTGCAGATGACATGTTGATATTTTTGGACCATGCATCTCGGGGACTTCCCCTTCTCACAGACCTTATTCAGCAATTTGGGACTTTTTCATGTCTCAAGATCAACTTTGAGAAACCAGAAGCACTGGCGCTTTCCACCAATTGTGCCTGTATGCAGCTGCCTGATTTTCCTCTAACCTGGTCTTTAGGTCCTATGAATAGAATAGAAATGTGAACATGTCTCATAGATCAAGAATCAGACATACTCCTCCTGTCTTTTTCAGAATAACAAATATCTGGGAGTCAAGATGGCGGCTCAAGCTTGAGGCTCTGTGGAGGCTAACGCTGAGCTCTGTTCAATTATTACCTTCTTCCAATATGCCGCATACAAAGCGAAAAGGTGCAGTGAAGGGTGTCTTACCGTCGGCCCAATCACTCCCTCCGGGCCAGCGAACGCTCCTACAGTTTGCCACGAGCACCCCTGTGGATACTGGCATGAGGAAACCCGCTGTTGGATCCGCCGAAGGAGCGGCGTTTCCACTAGGGTCGGAGACATCATTATCCCGCCAGAGCTTAATCCGCCACTTTGCCCTGCAGCCCTTCGGATGAGCGATGAGGACTCGATGGGACCGGAAGTTGGTAACCAAAGGGCCTCAGACGGTAGAACTCTTCCCCAGGACGCAGATGGTTCGAACATAGAGCTTCAAGCTCCCCAAGCGGTGACTCTACACTCTATTTGGGCAGCAATTCAACAACTAACAACTATGGTCACAAAAACATCTCGAGATACAGCATTGCTGGTAAATAAGCTTGATTCTTTAACATTAACCTTAGAAACTGTTAAGACTGAACAATTTGCTCAAAAAACTGAAATAACATCGCTAAAATCTGTCACGGATGCTTTGATAAAAGACAAAATGAAAACTTCTTTAAAATTGGAACATTTAGAGAACTATAATAGAAGACTAAATTTGAGGTTACTGAATTTTCCTTTTCAAATTGGAGTTACTCCAATGGATTTCCTTAAAAAATACTTAATGGAAGTTTTGGCTTACCCTCAATCAGCAATACCACCTATTAACAGAGTTTACTATTTGCCAGATAAAATCTCCAACGCGAATCCATGTGATAATAATCAAGGTCCAGAAATAAATTTGAAAGACTTATCAGCATTTCTGGAAGAATCTATTTCAGAGATAACTTGTCGAAGGACTCTATTGATATCTTTTGTTTTCGAGCAAGACCTAAATGCATTATTAAGACTTTACTTCAAGAATGCTACTAAACTTTTTCATGGTCAAAAAATCTGGATTTTTCCAGACGTGATAAAAACTACTCAGGATCGTAGGAGAGCGTTTCTAGCTTACAGAGAAGAGGTTAAAACTATGGGTGCTACCTTTTTGCTGGCTTATCCCTGCAAATGCTGTATCAAGTATTTAGGGAATAAATATATATTTTTTGAACCAGACCAGCTAAAAAAGTTTATAAATGCTAAAAAGCTATCCAAGTAAATGTGTAGAAGATATTAAGAAAATGGAAAATTGACGGGGGAATATGAGCCAGGCTATTTACTTTTTGTCTATCTTGTTTTATCTCCTTAATTGCTTTATCTCCTCTCCCTCCTTCTGATTGTTGTGGTCTAAGAAAGTACACTATGTTTCATAGTTAATATCTGTTAGGTATATTGAAATACTTATTAGTTTGAGATTATGTTGAATTTTTTCATGGTAATGTTAACCTATGACAATTTTACCGCTGTATTTCCATTTATAAGTCTATCTTGTAAAAATGAAAAATTCAATAAAGAAAAAATTTTTAAAAAAAAACAAATATCTGGAGTAGAACCCTCGACCCTTGTCCAGAAGAGGAACTGGTTCTACTACAATCTGCCGGAGGAGGGCAGAGAGCTCCTCTCAAAGTAAACTCATTTGGAGGGATTTGAAACAAATCGGAGAAAAATTTTCTTCACTCAACGTGTAATTAAACTCTGGAATTCGTTGCCAGAGAATGTGATAAAGGCGGTTAGCTTAGCGGAGTTTTAAAAAGGTTTGGACGGCTTCCTAAAGGAAAAGTCCATAGACCGCTATTAAATGGACTTGGGGAAAATCTACTATTTCTGGGGTAAGCAATATAAAATGTTTTGTACTTTTTTGGGATCTTGCCAAGTATTTGTGACCTGGATTGGCCACTGTTGGAAACAGGATGCTGGGCTTGATGGATCTTTGGTCTTTCCCAGTATGGCAATACTTATATACTTATATGTACGATGCTTACTTAGATATATAGTAGTTTGAACATCAATATCCTCCCTGAAATCTTCTAGTAGAGGCAGCAGCAGCAGTCATTTGAGCCAGAGTCTTTATCATAGTTGTATGTTTTTTTAATTAGGTTGGTCACCTCTTCAACTTTGTCACCAAACAGGTTTTTGCAGTGGCGATCCTTGGTCGGCTGCCACCCGAGACGGATCGCCACTGAGTGCACCCCCCCCCCCCCCCCCCCCCGCCCGGATGCATTCTTACCTGCTGGAAGCAGCCGTGCGGCTGTCGGTTCCCTGCTACCTCTGCCCCGGAACAGGAAGTAACCTGTTCCGGGGCAGAGGGAGCAAGGAGCTGACAGTCGCGCGGCTGCTCTCTGCACCCCTCCAGCAGCGTGCACCCGGGGCGGACCGCCCCCACCACCTCGCCCTCGGTACACCACTGGGTTTTTGCCATGACAAGGGACATCTGCTAGATGCCCTTGAACAGCAGATTCAAGGTCGGAGACTGAGCCAGGATAATCGGCACAATGATAATGTACATAAGTAGTGCCATACTGGGAAAGACCAAAGGTCCATCTAGCCCAGCATCCTAAGTTGAAGACACGTAAGGAGAGAAAGGCATTAAAGGCCTGCCTCACAAGATATTTACGACAGTTCAGAAGTTTTCTGGGAATTTCTGGGAATTTCTCTTGTATGTCAGAGGGAAGGAATTCTGAAAAGGACAGAGTATTCTGTATTAGAGATTTTAAGTAAATGGTCAAATAAAGTTGATAATCTAAAATAGGATTGGTTAGCAATGATGCTTGAAAACTTTTTCTGCCAAAAGAGTTTAATGTTCTTGCTTCCCTGCCTAGAGGAGCAGAAGCATGAGATCTAGCACTGTGAGTGCATTTTAAAGTGAACTCTATCACTAAAGAATGATGTAGTAGCTATGTTTTCTCAAATCCTGCACATTTCTGTATTCTATACATTGTGTCAATTTTCTTTGGGGCAATCTAAATTGTCAGAGGGGTCTCCCAGTTTTTTTTTATTTTTAGTAAAATACTTTTCATAACAGAATTGGGGGGGGACTGTAATACCCTCTCTTGGTAGAGAGCTGTAATCTTAGAATTTCCAAAAGTTCTGAACAAGGTTCTTCCTCCATTTCTAGTTTTAAGAGGTATTGCTTAGGCCATCTCACAAAGCCTGGAAAGGATATACTTGCTGAGGGAGACTTACACCTCTGAGGTGGCAGAAAAGGTCAGATGGAATGCCATCGGACTCCTCTTCTGAGAGGTCCTGTAGGTCCTGATCTGTTTCCCAGCGGAGGTCTGAGTCTGACTTCTCATGAGCAGTACTTTAAGAGTACAGGGAAGAGAGTGTCGACTGGAACGTCAGCTTTGCATCGAGTCATATGAGCTTTTGAAGTTGGAGACAGCTCTTCTACTGATGATGATGATGCATGAGTTGGTCGGGAGTGGACTACCCCTGATGGCTGACATCGAGCCAGTGAACAGGACCTCTCTCCCATGACCATCTCTCTGACGTATTCATGGGCTGGGCTGGCACAAGCACCTGTAAGCCTGTATAGACTGTGGTAGCCCAGAAAGGTCTTCTTTCAGCATAGACCGGATTAAGTCATGATTCTCATTTTGAAAGTGTTTCCCCTATATTAATCAAATTACACTGGATTCCCATCAAAGCGAGAATCACCTTCAAATTATGTACCTTTATCTTTCAAATACTAAATGGCACAGCTCCAGACTATATGGTACCATTAATAAACTAAACAAACACTAAATATGAGGCAAGAAACTATCTCAGACTACACCTCCCAAATAGCAAAAATGTCATCGTGCAGACTTCAATTAGCTAGGAACCAAATGGTAGCACGCCTTACAACCCAAAATAAGAAATATATAGGAATATACTAGATTCTGCAAAATCCTCAAATCATTCCTATTCAAACAAACCCTCACAAAGAACAACCATATCTCAAACAATTATTACCTGAATTGGTTATTACTCTATTTACCATTAACTTTATCTTTGCTTCATGTACAATTTCTCATTCATAACAGATTTTCTAAATATTAAACATCTATAGCTATCCCAGTATGTTTATGATATTGTATTGTAAAATTGAATTCTTACAACAAATTACTTTCTTATGCATTATTCTTTGTTATGTATCCTATACTGTTTATTGTAAGCCACATTGAACTCAAACTTGTTTGGGATAATGTGGGATATAAATGTCACAAATAAATAAATGAAGGGTAGGTATTGGTATCAGTTTAGAAAGCGATGTAGACGCAGCCTGAGAGTTAGTCTATGCAGGTGTAGGAGATCCAAGACCTCAGAAGCTCTCGATGTGATATGAGCTGGAGATGGGAGCAGTCACTGTGGCATGGATGCTTCTTGTGCATCGCGGACATCGATGCAGGAGCGAAATGGGAAGAGTGTCTGGAAGGAGAACGATGGCTTGGATTCCAGATTGAGGGTATTTGAAGAACCCACCAGTCGGAGGTTATAAGAGGCCACCTTTGGTGAAAAAACATTAACCTCCCCCCCCCAACCAGCAAGTCGTCCAGTACGTATCGTGTTCAGTATTGTGGAGTATTGTGTTCAGTACTGGTCTCCGTATCTCAAAAAAGATATAGTAGAATTGGAAAAGGTACAGCGAAGGGCGACGAAAATGATAGTGGGGATGGGACGACTTTCCTATGAAGAGAGGCTGAGAAGGCTAGGGCTTTTCAGCTTGGAGAAGAGACGGCTGAGGGGAGATATGATAGAAGTGTATAAAATAATGAGTGGAATGGATCGGGTGGATGTGAAGCGACTGTTCACGCTATCCAAAAATACTAGGACTAGAGGGCATGAGTTGAAGCTACAGTGTGGTAAATTTAAAACGAATCGGAGAAAATTTTTCTTCACCCAACGTGTAATTAGACTCTGGAATTCATTGCCGGAGAACGTGGTACGGGCGGTTAGCTTGACGGAGTTTAAAAAGGGGTTAGATAGATTCCTAAAGGACAAGTCCATAGACCGCTATTAAATGGACTGGAAAAATTCCTCATTTTTAGGTATAACTTGTCTGGAATGTTTTTACGTTTGGGGAGCGTGCCAGGTGCCCTTGACCTGGATTGGCCACTGTCGGTGACAGGATGCTGGGCTAGATGGACCTTTGGTCTTTCCCAGTATGGCACTACTTATGTACTTATGTACTTATGTACGGACACGTTTACTGAGGCTATGCTGAACAGGAGCCATTCAAAAGCCCGTCCCTTGCTTTTGCTGGGGAGCCGTAGTGGCCTTAGGTGCATGCTGTTGACGAGAACGAGCGCGCCTGGACCGAGCCTGGGCAGGCTGCCAAGAAGCAGGAGTGTACCTATGCCTAGCATAGGAATAGGGAGCACTCCTCTTCCCTCCAAAAAACCTCCTAGATGAGGAGATAGTAGCAGAAGACGCCTGGCGGGAGAGAGAATCCATAGCATCATTGTGCGTCTTGATCTGGTCAACAAGATCCTCTACTTTCTCACCAAAAGGTTATCCCCCCGACAAGGAACATCCGCCATCCGCTGCTGGACCAAATAATCCAGGTCAGAGACACGCAGCCATGAGAGTCTGCACATCACTATATCTTGGGCAGAGATCCTGGATGCTACATCAAAAGTGTCGAACGTACCCCTGGCCAGGAATTTACGACATGCCTTCTGCTGCCTGACCACCTGGCGAAAAGGCTTGGCCTGCTCCAGAGGGAGTGCATCAACCAAGCTGGACAGTTGCCTCACCGAGTTCCACAAGTGGACGCTCGTGAAGAGCTGGTATGTTTGGATCTTGGCAGCGAGCATAGCGGTCTGATACGTCTTCCTCCCAAAAGAGTCCAAGGTTCTAGATTCTCTACCTGGGGGCACCGAGGCATAGTCCCTAGTGCTCTTGGCTCTTATGAGGGCGGAGTCCACCACCATGGAATTGTGAGGTAGCTGAGACCTCATCAATCCAGGCTCACCGTGGATCCAATATTGGGATCCAGTTTTTTTTCGGGATCACGGGATTAAACAGAGGGAACGATCAGTTTTGCATAAGGACTTCCTTCAGTACATTATGAAAAGGAGCCATTGCAGCCTCTCTAGGCGGAGAAGGATAATCCAGGACCTCGAGCATCTCAGCCCTGGGCTCATCGTCAGCCTCCATAGGGAAGGGAATAGCCGCCACATAAGTGGTCTTGACATTCATTGGGGGGGGGGGGGGGGGGAGGGGAGGAACCTAGTGCCCTCAGGTATACCCCTTACTTGTTCAAGCTGCCTACACTTCCAGTTCTACTAGAAACAGAGAACTGGACCAGGAGCAAGCACCTCAAATCAAACCAGAACTGCATAGGGATGTGTCTTCCACCTGCTGGAGAAAGAGGAATACTGACTTGGGTTAACTGCACACTACCTTATACATGGCTCAATTCTGTGTCTTCTATCTCCACCTGCTGATAGATTGACATAACCCACAAGTCCTGGATTGATCTATTGGTAACGCTAAGGAAATCAAAATTAAGCGCCATTCCCTTTCAGCACTAAAACTATTGGGCTTTCAACCTTCCCTCCCCGACTATGTTACTTTATAAACAGGGATTTTTTTTTTTTTAATCCTTATCCCCAGAAACTACAACCCCTTATTAGATCCCCTTTCCCTTTTTATCACACCATTTAGGAAAGCAAACATAAGAACCATTCTGGGAACTACACCTGAATTTAGGAGTTCATCTGGGTTTCCAGCTTCCCTACTTCTGAGGACTCCTCTCTGCTAAGACTTTAACCTTCCAGCCCTTAAACACCAGGCTGGTTCCCTACCCTCAGACAATCCTGCTCCCATATCTCAGGTACTGGTCATACCCACTCAGTAATCTACTGGAGCACTACCCTCTCACTTACTTATATCTAGGCCCCTTACAACAGAGAAGTGGCAACCTTATTTCCTGGTATCCACCCCTTACTAGGGATAGCTTTTTTCATTCACTCCAGGCATGGCTGTGAAATATTAGAGAGAGCCTTTCCTGCACTCTAACCATGGAGAGACTTAAAAGGGAAGGAACTGGCGACCGGCCCTCCATCCTATAAACCTATCTGTAACCCTGGAATACTGCTCCCTTCCTAGAATGTGTCTCCTCCTTCACAATGCTAAAACCCTTCCTTTTAAATTCCCTTCTTTCTCTAGGATGATACAGCTAATTAAATTGTCTGAAGCTGGACACTACAGACTTCATTTCGGCTTTGAAAATGGTTTTCAATGTACATTTGTACTGCAAAAACCATTAATAACCTGTTGGCTTAAATGTAGCCAAGTCCCTGATTTGCTACTGTAATGTTAGTAATAACTTGCTGTAGCTCATTTAAACTTGGTAAGGTAACCTTGAAAAGACGGACTGCATATGGGGAATTTTAAAGACATTTCAATTTTGTAACATATTTCATAGACACAATATTTTAAAATGTTTCACTAGTATCTACATTTTTCACATTTAGGTGGATAAATGGGTGCACAATGATTACATAAGTAAATATTCAGATTCGGTAGCAGCAGAATTTAGAAGGAGTTTCTCCCACCCTTCATATGGAGAAATTAGGACTTATCTGATAATTTTCTTTCCATTAGTTCTTCACACTATTCCAGAACGAGTGGGTAGTTATGTCCATTGACCAGCAGGTGGAGATAGAAAATACAGAATTAAGCACCACTACATAGCTTCCTGCTAGCAGCTCAGCTCCATCAGTCCTCAAGCAACAAAGAAAGAACGCCCAATCAGGAGCACAGTCAGCAACCAACACATCCAGCCCCAAGAACCATTCGAAAACAAGGCCCCTGGAAAACAGGATACAAAGACAGTGCATAGAGCTACCAATGAGGGTGCCGAACCATGGGAGGGCTCCTGGAATAGTGTGAAGAACTAAGGGAAAGAAAATTATCAGGTAAGTCCTAATTTCTCCTTCCATTACGTTCATTCCCACTATTCCAGGACGAGTGAGATGTTCAAAAGCTATCCCTACGAAGGTGGGAAGCCGAACCTGCCACACATAGAACCGACGCCCCAAATGTAGCCGCTGTCTGTGCGGCCCCCACTATACCATCATGCTTACTGAAGACAAGCAGAGAAGCCCACGCCTCTGCCCTACAAATATCCACCAGAGAAGACAACGAAGCCTCTGCCCAAGACGTAGACACACACCCAGGAGAATGTGTCTTCAAACCTGAGGAGAATAGCCTCCCAAAATATAGGCCAAGACCACAGCCACCGTCACCCACCAGGCAAAGGAAGCCTTGGATGCCACGAGACCCAACTGCTGTTAACCAAACCGCACAAAAAGGTCTATACGAAAGGCGGAAGACATCGGGAACCTCAAAAAAACACAAGAGAGCCCTGTGAAAGTCCAGAAGCCTGCAAGAGGCATATAGCTGACTAAATAAAAAGAAATCAACAAGCACTCGGGCAAGAAAGACGATACTGCCCGAAACAAGACCCCCCGCCTCCAAAACAAAAACGGAGAAAGGGTCCTACTAAGAAGGGGCCCGAAGTTGCAAGAAGCAACAGGTCAATGGAAGCACCCCAATATCACCGAGTTCTACATGAGAACTATCAGGATCACCTAGCGACGGGGCACAAACAGAGAGTGCTGCAGCACCCGAAGGCCCAGCATAAAATCCCATTCAGAAAAGGTACACGAAGGGCAGTGTAAGCGATCCACACCTCTCTGAAAACGAAACACAACCAGAAGAGCCATTAAAGAAGAAGTCTGCCAACGACCCTGAAAGCAAGCCAGGGCTGCCACTAGAACCCACAAGGAACCCAACGCTAGCCCTTGATACTCCCTCCTGCAAAAATGCCAGGAAATGGCCCAGGGAGGGAGCAAGTACTGGCAGGCGCCGAGGAAGAAGAGCGCTTCCTAGCCTGCAGAAGGGAAGCCATGAATGAATCCAACAATCCTTCTTCCTCAGCCGAGTCCTCTCAAGGGCGAGGCTGTAAGATCAAAGGGAGAAGAATTCTGAGGTAATCACAGTAACTCCCCAACTAGGAGCTTCACGAGATCTGCATAGCACTGGAGCCGAGTCCAGGCTGGAGAACGGGCACACTGTATCCCGAAGGTCTGCCACTCTGCTCCACTCCCGGCCTAACTTCGGCATGGGAAAAGACGCATGGGAATCCCTCACTCAGACCCAAATGCAGCAGGGCGTCCAGACTCAGAGAGTCCTCTTCCATGCGATGGCTGAAGAACCGAGGAAACGTGACATAGGAATAGGCCAAGAGAACTAAGCCCATCGATACATCACCAGCTGTAACAGCTCGACCGACAGCTCCCACTCGCTGGAAGTCCGAGCATGCCTAAGAAAGTCAGTCCCCACGTGAGGGACCCCCTCAAAACAGCCGAAAAGCACAACCGGCGTCTCTCTGCCCTGGCCAATAAGCAGCTGGGCTCCAGAGCCAGCATACTGCTAGGAGACCCCCCTTAGCTAGTAGAAGAGGTCAGTGCCATAGCAATGTCCGAAAGGCCCAAACCAAAGCATTCCCAACAGTAGGGCAAAAGCCTCCAGAGCTTAGCAAACCATTCACACCTCCAGAGGTTAGAGGGCCAATGTGTTCTACTAGAGACCAAGAGCCTTGTGCCAGGGGATCCTAGCAAAAGGCCCCCCAGCCCAAGAAACTGTCATCCGTACACCCCACTTCCCAAGGCAGGAGCGGGGAGGGCCTCCCTAGGGTCAATGATTGGGAAAGCCACAAACACCTCAGCTCTGTCTGACCACTAGGGGCAAAGAAGCCGGAAGCTGTAACCCTCTGAAACCGGAGACCAGTGGCTGAACAGGGCCCTATGAATTGGCCACATCAGAGAATAAAGTACCACTTCCAGGGCCGCTGTCACAGAACCGAGGACCTGCACGAAATCCCAGGCCGGAAGCTGGGAACAAAGCAGAAGCGAAGAATCTGGAGAGCCAACCTAAAGCACCATCCCTCTGTGAGAAACACTCAAGATCACAGGGAATCAAAAAGAACACCTAGATGTTCCAAGTTGGCTCCACTGAAATTGAACACCCAAACCAGAAAAGAAAAATACAGGCGAACCATTGTGAAGGGGCCTCCAGAGGCTTGGCAAGAGGAGGCCCGGATTAGCCAGCTGTCCAAGTGAAGGAAACGAAACCTCCGTCTCCGCAGAAAGACCGCTACGCACACAACCTAGGATAAGGTCCCCAGGCCCGTGAGGAGACCAAATGGCCGGAACCAGAAAAGAAACGCAGAAGCAGCCCACAGAGGGGAAGGTAATTACACCTCCCTGGTCTCGAGCAGAGAGAACTCTCTCTCTGAATGGATGGGAGGCACAGACCTCAGGGTCACCATCCGAAAACGGACACCGGTGGACCCCTTGAGATCCAGATTGGGTTGTACTGCTCCCGTCTTCCTGAGAACGCCAAAATAGGAGAACCGACCAGACCGCGCTCTGCGGGAGGGACGGGAACAATGGCCCGAAGAGCCAGCAGCACCTCAACTGAGCTTCCGCTCCGAGCTGCCAGAGGCCTCCCGACAAAGAGACTGTAAGAAGAGAAGAGCTCCCGGAGGGGAGAACTCCAACTGGAAGCCTTCACCCAGAATAACCAGCGCCAGAGCTGAGGAAAAGGTAGACCACACGTCCCGAAAAGCTGGAGCGGCCCCCTGGAGGCCTGGATAGACCAGCTGGCCTGGCTACATTGGGATTGCCAGGAGACAGCAGCCATTCACTCTGAGTGCCCTGCCGGCTCTCCGTCCCCCTGAAGGAAGATTGCCGGGCCTGAAACCAAGTCCTCTGGCCAAAGGTCTGACCACCAGATCTACACATGGAAGCTGTCATGAAACAGGGCACCTGCCGAGCCTGCAGGGCGAGCCAAAGAACGTCTTCTGGAAGATGCTGGGGCCCGTTCACCCAGCTCCTGAACCAGATTGCTGAGGTAATTCCCAAAAGAAATGTGCCTCAAAAGGGTAACCTGACTACGCAGGCCTTGGAAGTGACAACTGCCACCCATGCTCACAGCCAGAACTGATGCTTCGCGGACAGCGTCAATAACATGCCTGTGACTGAAACACTAAGAATGACCTACACAGTGGCCATCAGACAGGCTAAGCCCGCCTCCATCCAGGCAGCCCGGTGACTGCCCCGCGAAAAAGGACTGCTGATGCCACTGCAAACAGGTCAGTGCCACCAAAGGGCTACCAATAGAAGCCTGCAGCTCCAAAGCACACACCTCAAGGTGCGCTGCAAAGTCCATTTCGGCTTCCTATCTAGCAGATCCCTCAAGGCAAGGCCGCCAACCCCCGGGAGGGTAGTACTCTAGGTGACTGCAGACAGCAAGTCCAACTTAGGTAAGGGAACATCTCCTCCATCTGTGCCAGACTCACTGTGTTTCCTGCAACTCCTCATCCTCTGAGTAGGCTGGTTGCTGAGCAGGCTCTCACACAGGAAAAAGCAGGGAAAAGGCGCAGAACACCCCAGGGGGAAGGCACAACAGGGACCCAGCACCATCAGGTATGTCTGCTCAACTGCTCATTCTGCTCAACTGGGAACCAGCTGACCAACTGGACCAGGAGCAAGGCCTCAGAACCACAGACAGAGGAAGTCTGTCCATTCACCTGCTGGAGATAGAAGATACTGAGGAGCTGAGTTGCCAGGGAGCTATGTAGTGGTGCTCAGTTCTGTATTTTCTATCTCCACCTGCTGGTCGATGGACATAAGTACCCACTCGTCCTGGAACAGTGGGAATGAATGTAGTGGAAAAGGGCAATCAATTCTGGCGTCCACATTTATGCACCACATATATGCATAAATATATAGAATACCAGAACTTTTGTGTATAACTGGCAACAAAGCAACTAAGCATCATTCTGTAAATAGCACATAAAGTGGTATAGAGTGTAAATGCAATGAGCATCCACATGAGAGAGGAATGGGTGAGGCTGCCACTCATACAGCTTATATAAATCTGTAAGTTACATGTGCCCTTGCTGCATTTATGCAACTACAGTTATGCCAGGTCTATGTCTGGTATTAACTGTGGGTGCATAAATGTTAGACACAATAATGTCAGGTTATGCTAGTATTTTATAATCGCACACCATCAGGGAGACTAAAAGAATTGCCCTCAATATTTTTAGCACAATGTGAATTGTTAAACCTTTGTTAAAAATGTACCTTCAAACAAATATTCTACACAGACAATAAACTGTATTCTTTATTTTTATCAAAATTGTTGATATTTTTGGGGTAATAAAAAAATACTTGCATGATAAGACTCATTTCAGTTGTCATTTTTTTTGGGCTCGGTTTGCCTTATTTACATATGAGAGAGAGAGAGAAATTGATTTTCCATGTGAACTACTTATTCATGTTCTTCTCTTTCTCATTTCCTTTATTGAGAGACAAAGGCTGGACAAGGACTAAATGAACTCTCAAACTGAAGCAAGGATGCTACCAAAAATCCTGCCTTAATGAACAGCCAAAGAATAAACAGAAAAAAACATGACAGATTAACTGCAAACAAACAAACAAAAAAAGTGTAGAATAGCTCAGAGTATTTTACAATGCAACTGACACCGTGTATAGTGCAAAAGCGCACATTTACTCATCCACAATCAGATTAACACTAGAGCTTAAATCTAGAACCATCAACTAGAAATCTTAAACACTGGTATTTAACAGGCGATTCTGATGCATTAACTACCTCTGCTGGAAATGGAAACCGATTACCTCCAAAAGCTGAAGCAGCAGTTGTTGTGGTGGTGCCAAATCCAAATCCTGTTGAAGCAGTGGTTTTGGCAGCAAAAGTGCTCTGTGAGAATCCAGTTGAGCCTTAAAAATAAGGCATAAAAAAAGTAATCAAGTCCAGTTTTACACAGCTATAATTTAATACAAAATATACAACTACCAAATACTCTGCTCTTCTTAGACTATGTACTAAAAGACCATCCCACAATGCTGAGCATCAATACTTAAAATCTGCAGTCAGGTTGATGGGCTCTTATTCAAAAAAATGATCTTTCTTATTCTAATACACATGACTGACAAATCACATTTATATTTCAGCCTTCTCTCCTGCAAAAAAAGAAGCAAAATGGTGTGGCCATTTTGGTCCATAATCAATGGAGGTGGAAGTTATTCATCAAGCAACAGATGGAGAGGGCAGATTGGTTAAACTAGAGATGAAATTCAATGATTTGTCATTATATCCCATCAATGATTATGCACCCAATACAGACTCACCAGAGTGCTTTCATATTACTGCAAATGAAACAACCACTGCAGATTCTAACACTGTTATTTTACACAGAGACCGAGTTCAAGATGATAGTGTGCTGGCTTTGGCATTTAGACTGACTATTCACTTAATGATTACTATATTTGGGCTTTTGATAGCTGGAAAACATTGCATCCTACTGGGCATGAGTATACATTTTTCTCTCTACCACATCAAAGTCATTCACATACATACTTTTTCTATTACCCAATATCATGAGAGCCACCTCTGTGAGTGCTTTGAGGCTTGACCACCCCCAATATTGAGCAAACCCTCTGACTATGTCCAGGAAGGGGGCCCCCCATCATTTTGAACAAAGTTGGCTTTAGAGGCCACCAACACTGCTTTTTTCAGTTTCAGCCAAAATCGCTACCGAAACTGTCTAAACACTTTTGGACGAAACTGCAGCCAAAGCTTATTGCCTGGGTTCGGACAAAGCTGACACCAAAAGATAAAGATTGGTTGTGGGTCATTCCATGCCAAGTGGTCTAAAATTTAAAAAAGTTCCCACCATCATGTCTCCAATTTTGTTCAAATTTTATCTGTTGCGCGAGTCAGGTGTTAAACGAAGTTTCCCAAAATTTGAGGTCTCGAACTGCAATAGTTGCAGATCTAGACCCCCTTTTCTGAAAGGTTGTCAGTCCATGAGCGCACGACATTTACCAAAATGCCATTTTTGGGGTCTAATAAAATCCAAACCCATTTATAAGAATGGCTAAAAAAATTCAAATCCTGTACAGTTTTTGATGCTAATTCCGAAGAAATACATTTTAACATTATGGATGCAAACTCCAGTCAAACAAGTTGACTCAAAGTGTGCATCAAAATTGGTCGCAACTCACTGGAACATATTTGGACCAATATTCAGACCGCAAGAACTTCCATGCAAACAAAGATACGGACTTGAAATTTTGAACAAGCATTATGCTTGTGCTGGACATAATACTGCCAGATTTGCAACTAACCAGCATCTATAACCGCCCTGCAGGATCTATTCAAAGTTGGCACTGTCAGCACAAATGGTAAAATGTACCAAAGTTCAAAGCCAATTATTAAAAGAGTCTGCCTGAATCAGCTTGTGAACAGTATCATCTGAAAGAGAAAATTGTGCTCTACAACACTGATATGTTTTTGTTTTGCAATGCCACCATTAAGTAGCCATTTACTCAGGTCAAAGTATTATATTTAGTACGCTTGATGCACTAATTGTTCTTCATTTCTAGGAAATTGAGTCTTAATAGTCG
This sequence comes from Microcaecilia unicolor, assembly GCF_901765095.1. NCBI lineage: Eukaryota > Metazoa > Chordata > Amphibia > Gymnophiona > Siphonopidae > Microcaecilia > Microcaecilia unicolor. The sequence goes on along the minus strand of NW_021963200.1, from coordinate 11,743 downwards.
CTTAAAAGTATTGATATAATTTTTTATTCATTCGTATTTTATTTGTTGATTGTCCAATCGTTTATTGTGCGCTGTTATCAGTTTGGTCGTGCCATCTCAGGTGAATATTCCAGCTTAATAAATTAGTGATGCTGAACAAATAGATAAAGTCACAAACCTTCAGCCTGGGCAGTATGTTGCTTGCATTTATGGTGGATTGGAAATGTTTGTGAAACGTCTGAAACGTCAGTTGAACAAAAAGATGCTTTCATAAGCTTCATGCATCCTCATGGTCCCGCTACTTCATTTTATTGGCCGGTAAGACGCGATACTTGCTGGATCCCAGAACAACTTATCATTGCTGTTATTCCAGCTCCATCAGTGACATCATCTGGTCGGCAACAAAGTTTCCCTGAAACCGTTCTCTTGCAGATCAGTGATGCTTTCAGAATGATGAAGTACCTGAAGAAGGCAGGCATGCGAACCTGCAGTGAAGTAACTGAAGAAGGCAGGCTTGGGAACCTGCAGTGAAGTAACTGAAGAAGGCAGGCTTGGGAACCTGCAGTAAAGAAACACAAAATCAGGCTTGGGATCCTACAGTAAAGAAACCCACAATCAGGCTTGGGATCCTGCAGTAAAGATACCCACCTGTGGCTGTTACTGCATGGCTATCGGGCGTGGCCCCTATGGCGATGGGGATGCTGGTTTCAATGTGATAACCAGTAATGGCTCAGCTATCATGGACCAACGCAATACATCGCACACACAAAATATAACATACTTTGACCTGAGTAAATGGCTACTTAATGGTGGCATTGCAAAACAAAAACATATCAGTGTTGTAGAACACAATTTTCTCTTTCAGATGATACTGTTCACAAGCTGATTCAGGCAGACTCTTTTTTAATAATTGGCTTTGAACTTTGGTACATTTTACCATTTGTGCTGACAGTGCCAACTTTGAATAGATCCTGCAGGGCAGTTATAGACGCTGGTTAGTTGCAAATCTGGCAGTATTATGTCTAGCACAAGCATAATGCTTGTTCAAAATTTCAAGTCTATATCTTTGTTTGCATGGAAGTTGTTGCGGTCTGAATATTGGTCCAAATATGTTCCGATGAGTCGCGACCAATTTTGATGCACACTTTGAGTCAACTTGTTTGACTGGATTTTGTATCCATAATGTTAAAATGTATTTCTTCGGAATTAGCATCAAAAACTGTACAGGATTTGAATTTTTTTAGCCATTCTTATAAATGGGTTTGGATTTTATTAGACCCCAAAAATGGCATTTTGGTAAATGTCGTGCGCTCATGGACTGACAACCTTTCAGAAAAGGGGGTCTAGATCTGCAACTATTGCAGTTCGAGACCTCAAATTTTGGGAAACTTTGTTTAACACCTGACTCGCGCAACAGATAAAATTTGAACAAAATTGGAGACATGATGGTGGGAAGGTTTAGACCACTTGGCATGGAATGACCCTTGAGTGAATGTGAACTGAGACCAACTGGGGATTGTCAGAGCTAAATCCACAGGAGACTGATTATTACCCTCCAGTACCAGAACAAAGCCTGACAACTCGGAGAGCCATTTTAGCAAGAACTTCTCAACAAGTCTAGTGCATTTAGGTTCATAAGTTAATGCAGATGTAGCTAAATATCCTCCGAGACAGGAACTTTGCGAGAACATGTAAAGAAAATCATGATTCTTATACTTACCCAATCATGCACAAATAACAAGAGAAAGTGCATTGCAATGTTTCCCATTTTGTATTTAGTTATAAAACTGATTAAGGACAAGCGTGATATAGATTCTTACTAAAATAAGGTACAGTCCAGACACTGATCTACACTGTTGACATTATACTAGCCTGATGCACAATCCAGAATTAAAAAAACACATTGATATTACTGAATATGAGGACTATATGCTCTGAAAAATTACACATCAAGAGCAATACATTTTTCAAATAATTTTCTAATATATAAACTTAATTTCATTGTAATATTTCCCTACTAACACTATAAGCTGACCAGTACTTGCACTTGAAAACAAACTCTGCAGGTTCCTTTCTCATAGAGTCTAGCTTCTGCACACCACAAGTTTAATTAAAACGCTACATCTTCTTCATACCCAACAGAGCCTGGATATTCTTTAGAATCACCCAAAAAGTGTCCAAGCCAGAATACATATAATAATTTAAATAATGAAAAACCATGTTTTACCTCCAAGCAAAATAGCCTCCGCACACATGGACCTCAGCTAATGAAAACAAACTATGTTGAAATCCAATAAAAGATATTAAACTAGAAAACAAACTAAAAGCCATGGTGCTTTTACAATGGCTGATTTTGTGCCACATTTGGAGTGACAACTGATGTTTTAGCTCCTCAGAGAGGCTAATACCTAAGGAGCTTATCATCCCAAATATACAGATTTAAATTCCTGCTAAAGTATTGTATCAAAAGTATTTATTTGGCACACTCTATTTACCATACAAACTACTATGCAAGATCTTAACTACATTACTTGCAATCGCAGTACACAAAAAAAAGAATACAAAGGGTAGCCCCCGTCCCCTCAAGACCACCTTACAATCCCTGGTGGGCTAGTGTTGTAGTCAAGGCAGAAGTGATCGCCAGTAACTCTTGCCCATGTCAGCTCTACTCTTAAAATGGCTGCTGTCACCTTCTGCTGGCAGTCAAACAAGATTGGCTGCCCTGACCTCTAGTGGCTTTTTGACAGCAGAACCAGCATGAGCAACTACACCCCAAGACTACTAAGGATTGTAAGAGGTTCAAAGGGAGCACCTAGAGGTGAGCAGGTGGAAAAGCAACTCTTGATCCGGGGGGGGGGGGGGGGGAGAGAGAGAGAGAGACAAACAGGACAAAGCACAATTTTTCGGCTTTCACTAAAAACATAGCCAGTTTCAACCAAAACCATGGCTGTAGCCTTTCAGCCAAAACCAGACAAATAGGATTTTGGGCCCATTTTGTCACTGTAACCGAAATGTGTAAAATGCAATGCAACAGCAGCAACAGGAAACAGGGAATCCAAAGCATAGTGATGAAGCATAGCAGAAAAAAAGGAACAATGGGTCCCAAAAATTGGTATGGAGAAACATACATTATTTGAAGACCTGACATGGGCTGTGTTTTGGCAGTATGTTGCGTCAGGGGTCTATTAGAGAACATATAAAATATACATAACTCTATATATAAAAGGCACCACCAACGTTCTAAATGAAGCCTCCAGCCGGAAGTGTGAAGGGGAGAGATATCCGGTTTCCCCATGAGTGTCTGCCCCTCCCTCGCTCTCTCTGTAACACAAACAGTGAAGGAAAACACAGCAAAGCACGAAATCAAATCGCGCTCTCTGTAACAGTGAAGGACTCAGAGGGGGGAGGGGAAAGAGGGCAGAAGCCCTCACTATCTCTGTAACACAAACACAGCAGGAAACTTAACACTGAAGGACTCGACTCCGAGGGGGGAGGGGACAGACAGCACAGGGGAAGGGAGAGAGGGCAGAGGGCAGGGACACACACACTCCCACATGCACACAGAAGAAAACCTTGCTAGCCCCCATTTCATTTGCATCAGAAACGGGGCTTTTTTACTACTATATTTATAAAGTAAATATACGTTCATATTTGAAAAGGTGAATCTAAAAACAGATTTCAAATAACAGCTTTGTGAAAGAAGCAACTCAAACTAGGGTTGTCAGTCTTAGTACTCTTCCTGAATGCTTAATGTATTACATATTTTTTTTCATCTTTTTAACTTGATACTACATCATTCTATTGTCGAGCTAATAAGGTGATTAGCTAATAATTACTCTGGTAGAATTTTGGTTTGTCTTGTCTATTTGGAGTATGAATTTGCCCTAAAGTGGTCCCAAAGCAAAGAAAAGGGTTCTTATGAAGGTTTTGCTGCCAATATGAGAGAATGCCACACTTCGGAAATAAACTTCAATTTATTGATAATATAAAATATATAAAATAAAAAGATGGATATATTAGTACGGCAAAAAACAATAACGAAAATTTAGCAGCATGACTTACCAGTACATGGTAGAACGGTAAGGTAGCAAGATCAGTGCAACTAATAATAATTCCTGACACAGAGGAGCATTTTCGATATGAAGTCTAAGTCTGAATTTGGACGTCTTACAAAAACAAATTCAGAACAGGAAGGTAGGTCTTCAACAAAAAACCCATCTATCTTTCCCTTTTGAAAATATTGTTCGGGAAAACGTTTTGTGATTTAGACGTTTTATTTTTTGGTCCATTTTCAAACAAAAAACATCCAAATGCAAAATGTTCAAAATAGAGGAGGAGTGGCTTAATGGTTTGTGCAGCGGGCTTTGATCCTGGCAACATGGGTTTAATTCCCACTGCAGCTCCTTGTAACCTTGGGCAAGTCAAATGCACGAGGGGCATTTTTGGATATGACGTCTAAGTCTGAATTTGGACGTTTTTGTAAAACGTCCAAAATCAAAACAGGAAAGAAGGTCATTTTCTACAAAAAATAAAGTCTCTCTTTTCTTTTTGAAAATGCTGTTTGGAAAAACGTTTTGTGATCTGGACAGGAAAATTAGGTTCTTACCTTGGTAATTTTCTTTCCTTTAGTCATAGCAGATGAATCCATTACGAATGGGTTGTGTCTACCTACCAGCAGGGGGAGATAGAGAGCACTGAAAACCATAGTGCCTCTTGGCCAGCTAGCTCCATCTGCCTCTCAGTATTTGAAGCTTCCAAAGCAGTGTTACACCAACCTTTGCTTAGAGGCCATGTCAGCCGCCCAATGCCGTAGCCATAGAAGGCGGCGAGCGGCCACCGCCACAGCCATCTGTTTAGCTGAAGCTCTGACCAGATCATAGAGGGCGTCAGACAAAAATGACAAGGCCGACTCCATCCGCGGTGCCACCTCCGCAAGGGGCTCCGCTCCATCCCCGGGCTGTTCCACTGCCTGTTGCAACCAAGCGAGGCAGGCTCGAGCAGCATAACAACTGCACACAGATGCCCGTAAGGCTAGCCTGAAATCTCAAAGGACCATCTGATTGCTGATTCCAGACGTCGGTCCTGCATGTCCTTCAGGGCGACCCCTCCCTCTACTGGGAGGGTAGTCTTTTTCGTCACAGCCGTGACTAGGGCATTCACCTTAGGCACGGCCAAGCGTGCCAGGTGCTCCTCACTGAGAGGGTATAAGTGCCCCGTTGCCCTGGCAACTTTCAAAGGCCCCTAAGGGTCAGCCCAGTGAGCCGAAATAAGCTCTTGGATGGAGTCATGCAAAGGAAAGGCTCGAGCAGGCTTCTTAGTACTTGCCATCCTCGGATAACCAGAGGAGACTTCGCCCATCACAGGATCTTCAATAGAGAGGGCCTGTAAGGCATCAGAAATAAGCGCTGGCAGCTCCTCGCGGTGGAAAATCCTAACCGCAGTAGGATCATCTGGATCCAGTGGCAATCCTACACCTTCCTCTGGCTCTTCGGACCACGAAGGCCTGCCAGACCCCTCAGAATCCCCACAGCCCGACCACGGGGGGGGGGGGGGGGGGGGAAGGGGGGTGCACCACTCTCTGAAAAGGAATTTACCCTTCTGCGCTTGTCTTGCGACCAACTGTCTGGGGGAAAAAATGCCTGACAGCAATCCCGGGCCGGTCTCCACCGGAGGGGAACCAAGTAGCAACACAGAGTCAGACATCTGCGGCAGAGCTCTTTTAACACGAACGCTTTATGTAAAAGCAAAACAAACTCAGGGGGGAAAGGCTCACCCTGGCCTCCCAGTTCCAATCCAGGGTAAGCAGCTCCTCTGGTAGCCTCCATCCGAGGCTGCCCTCTGGCCTCAGACCCCTCCGCTCCTGCGGGGGTCGAGCCCTGCGGCGCATCCAAGATGGCGACCGCTGCCAGCTCCACTGAGCAGGAAGAAACATCTCTCGCCATGCTCGGGCCGGCCCTGACGTCTGAAGAGCACGATTTACAGAGCCCCGCTGCAGATCTGCGCTTGCCACAACATGAACAGCACTTAACAACCTTCGCAGCCATCGCCAAAAACGGCAGAAAATTTCAAAATGGCGGATTCCCGCCAAAAAACATCCCGATCGCGGGCCCCCCCCGGAGGAGCTACAAGACTCTCTTACCTCACCAGACCGAGTCACAGAGCTCCGGTCACGCTGCACAGACAGAAGGAAGCCTCAGAATCGCAGCATTAACAAGCGCGTCACTTTTTTTTTTTTTTTAACGCTGTGAGGAAAGTTAGAGGCAACAGCTACAGAGGCACTCCGGAGGGCCAGGACAGTGGGACAGGCAGGGAAAGGGCGAATCAATGTGCCTGCAACCACATAGAAGAGTGTGGGAAAGGCAGGGAAAGGACATACCAATGTGCCTGCATCCACATAGAAGAGTGTGGGAAAGGCAGGGACAGGGCAAACCTATATGCCTGCATCCACATAGGGGGAAGGGTAAATCAGGGAAAGAGCAAACCTATGTGCCTTTAAAGTGAAGCTGCAATAGCCACAACACCCCTGCTACAACTGTCAAAAGCCCAGGAGCCACCCCAGGCAGATTTTTGAAGGAGCTGAATAAGCTGCGTCCAACCCTGCTGGGGAGATAGAAAATACTGAGAGGCAGATGGAGCTAGCTGGCCAAGAGGCACTATGGTTTTCAGTGCCCTCTATCTCCCCCTGCTGGTAGGTGGACACAACCCATTCGTAATGGATTCATCTGCTTGATGACAAGGAAGCAGACCTTATGCATACAAACAGGTATAGGCAGTATATCCAACTACAATATTACCTCATAATTTATCATAACAATTATGTATAAATTTGTTTTTAAGTGGTATGTTCAATTCATGAATTATATAATTGAGTCAATATGCCACATATGTTATTTTCAAAATTGCATACATGCTGGATTACTTTATTGATTGAACTGAATAATATCTATGGTGTTAGAATACTTAACTGGTAAAAATTTCCTTTGATTTTTATTTCTATAACTGAATGCATGATGTGCAATAATGTAAACTCACGTTAAGTACCCTCCTCAAGATAACATATTAGTCACTTTTGCTCAATATTCGACAAAATAACTGATAATCTAAGAACAATTATACAAAAGATATCCCTCTCTCCTTTAATTTGGTTGAATGTTTTTTCACTGTTTCATATTTTTGCAGATGATGTACTTTTGAGTTTTTTTATTTTAAAAAACTTATTTTAAATCTGTTTTTAGATTTTTGTTTTTATAAATATGTATACATACATACAATTGGTGGAGGGCCCACAAAGACTGCTTGGTCCTGCTTGTTGTATTCTCCAAGTAGTACGTGTAGTGGTGCTCAAGCCTGGTGTGATGCACTTAGGGAGTACAAACCCACGAGAGACTTATGTGTTACACATGAGAGTCTGATAGGTACTGAGGGGGAGAGGGTGTGATGCACTTAGGGAGTAGAAACCCACGAGAGACTTATGTGTTAGGTGGTGAGAGTCTGATAGGTACTGAGGGGGAGAGGGATCTTGGTGTCATAGTATCCGAGGATCTGAAGGCGATGAAACAGTGTGACAAGGCGGCGGCCATAGCAAGAAGGTTGCTAGGCTGTATAAAGAGAGGTGTGATTAGCAGAAGAAAGGACGTGTTGATGCCCCTGTACAAGTCGCTGGTGAGGCCCCACCTGGAGTATTGTGTTCAGTTTTGGAGGCCGTATCTTGCGAAGGATGTTTAAAAAATGGAAGCGGTGCAAAGAAAAGCTACGAGAATGGTATGGGATTTGCGTTCCAAGACGTATGAAGAGAGACTTGCTGACCTGAACATGTATACCCTGGAGGAAAGGAGGAACAGGGGTGATATGATACAGACGTTCAAATATTTGAAGGGTATTAATCCGCAAACAAATCCTTTCCAGAGATGGGAAGGCGGTAGAACGAGAGGACATGAAATGAGATTGAAGGGGGGGCAGACTCAGGAAAGATGTCAGGAAGTATTTTTTCACAGAGAAGGTGGTGGATGCTTGGAATGCCCTCCCACGGGAAGTGGTGGAGATGAAAACAGTAACGGATTTCAAACATGCGTGGGATATACATAAAGGAATCCTGTGCAGAAGGAACGGATCCTCAGAAGCTTAGCTGAAATTGGGTGGCGGAGCAGGTGGGAGGAAGAGGGATTGGTGGTTGGGAGGCAAGGATAGTGGAGGGCAGATTTATACGGTCTGTGCCAGAGCCGGTGATGGGAGGCAGGACTGGTGGTTGGGAGGCGGGGAATCCTGCTTGGCAGACTTATACAGTCTGTGCCCTGAAAAAGACAGGTACAAATCAAGGTAAGGTGTACACATATGAATTTATCTTGTTGGGCAGACTGGATGGACCATGCAGGTCTTTTTCTGCTGTCATCTACTATGTTACTATGTATTTACAGTGCTGTCTTAATAGATAGGGTTGTTGCAGTTTTAGTGTTGGGAGTTAGTACCGTTAAATGTTAAGCTTTCTATACAGGTTCTGCATGACTTTATTCAAGTTTCATATACTTTTGCAAAGTGACTTTAGCAGAAGAAGAGTTTTACTTTTCCTGAATTGACAACAAAATTTGAAATTCCCCACCCCCTTTCTTTTTTCAGTATGGTTAGTTGAAAGGAAACTATCCTAGCACCACTGTTGGCAGAATGTGGACTGGGTGTTACAGAACAAGAGGTGCAGGTTAGATTCTCTCTAATCCTGTATAGAATTCAGAATTTACTCCCGCATTACAGGCCGACCAAAACTGCATTTTTTAGTTTCAGCCGAAACCAAAACTACCACCAAAATTGTTTGAAAGCTGTCGGCTGAAACTGTAGCAGAACTCATCACCTGGTTTCAGCTGAAGCCAAAACCAAACCGAGAACTCAAGTTTGGTTTTGTCAATGTGAACCAGTGAGGGCCATTTGGGATTGTCAAGAGCTTGCAATCTGCATCCCTATGCTAAACCAACAGTATCCAAGCCAGAATACAGTAATTTAAATAAGATAGCATTTTATACCCTAGCAAAATAGCCTCCACACATAGACCACAAGTAATAAAAACTGAAAGCCACAATGATTTTACAGTGGTTGACTTTAGGCCACACAACTCCACAGAGAAACTAATTCCTAGTTAGTTTATAATCCCAAATTTGTCATGTATGGAAAGGCATGATAAGATAGCACTTATGCATGCACAGAAAAAAAAACGAGGAGAAACTCAAAGCCCCTTGAATGCGTGTAAAGCCAACAGTCAAAGGTGAGGTTACAAAAGAAGAAGAAACCAAAGCTAATCCAAACAATTAAGCCTTTATTGTTTCTAAAGCACTGTAGGTCAATTGTCAAAAAGGCTTGATACGGCTGTGTTTCGGCTAGCATACCTTTTTCAGAAGCATTATCTTACCAACCGTAGAATCTGATTTTGTAACAATAAGGACTGGTACAGTGTTATGTATTAGACTGAAAAAGCCCAGCTGTCACACTAGACAACAAACTTACAGTGTATCGGTCCAGTGTGACAGCAGGACATTTTCAGTCGAATGTATATAACACTGTACCAGACCTTATAGCTACAAAATCTGTTTCTGTAGTTGGTAAGATAAAGCTCCTGACAAAGGCACGCTAGCCGAAACATGGCCATGTCGAGCCTTTTTGACAAGTGACCTAAACTGCTTTAGAAACAAAGACCTGTTTGGATTAGCTTTGACTTCCTCTCCTTTGTTCCCTCACCTTCGGCTGTTAGCTTATCACTTATGTTATGGAAATGTCATATTGGCTAGTCACCCCTCCCCCCCCCCCCCCCCCCCCCCCCCTTGCCATCCCAAATATTCTGTCCAGAGACACTGGTCTATTGGCCTCCCTGTGCCCACAATGACTGACAAAATCATTCAGTCCTGAGCAACCCTTCCCCTGCCCATACAACTAAAATTAGCTCATAATAATAAGTGTGTACCTGCGTGGAAGGGGACGGTGATGGTATAATCTATCACCCATATGGAACTGAGACAGCGTGGAAAAAGAAATTGTTAATTCTGTTTTAATTCTTCAGTTCTGTAAAGTGATGGAGGAATGTCATATGGTTTAGATTATTTAAAAGTTTAACGTTTGGGTTAAAAAGGTCAGAGAGAGAAACTTTCTTTGACCCCTTGTGAGTGATGGATGATTAAGGCTAGTTCATAGGTATTATTTTACCACACATAAGGGTGCTATTATGAACAAGGCATGTTGCAGACATATTGTAGTTTTAAAAGGAATAGTTTTAAAATGCTTAGAAGGAAAAGGTTAGATATAGATATTCTAGATATTATAGATACCATTATAAATATTTAGAATATGTTTTATTCTGTGTAATTAATAATTCTGTGTGTAATGTCTGTTCAACTCAGTGTTACTTTATAAGTAAGACTGCAGTTGAAAAGGTCATCATCTGGTTTGAATTATCTACAGTCCTAGCTAGTTCAATGTATGAAGCTAATAGGTGAAAAAGGTCAGAAAAAGTCAACTTACTTCTTTGATGGATTATAGTAAAATGTAGGACTGTATGCCATTAAGCAAGACTGGCCTCTTAGCCCCTAAATGAACCCAGTTTAAGCTATGACTGGGATTATGTGAATAATAATAAAATGTAAGAGTTCTGGTGCCCAATTGTCTAGCGTGAGAGGCCCCAGGTCATAGGTCAGTTCAGAAAATATCAAACCTATGTAACTGATATTTTGGAAATATATGTATAGAGATGATTGGTTCAGACAGGGTAATTAATCTATTCTTTACCATCTGGAAAGTAAGGGGGGCTAGGAGGGGGTTAGAACTGTATATAACTGGGAGCAGAGGCAGCTTACGTTGGAATAGACAGAAGAAGGAGAGAAGAGAACTGAAGAGGACAGACAGAAGCCACAAAGACACAGAGAGCTGAGAAAGAGAAGAAGAGACTTAATGCTGATGTCCTACTTTGTTTGCTGACAAATAAAGAAGATTTCTCCCTCATTCTGGTGTGTGCTGTTTGACTCCTGAAGTACCACAGATTCTGCTAACAATAGTGGTAATTCCTGCAACAGAATAGCTAAGAAGCCAGCTCTATATATGGGCGCTGAGTGCCCACAATATTCAGCAAGTTTCTTCACTGTATCCAGTAAAGAATAATTGCTGTTGCAGTTAGCAACCCCAATCATTTTGAAAAGTTTGCTCTTATGTGTGAGTATGCGTATAATAGTCTGTACATATGCAGTATCATTGAGATCTCATAGTGTGGGTATACATACTACAGGTGTATAAGAGAGTCTCTCTCATGAGATCATATATAACGTGTCTCCAACTCACTAACCGGTTCCCGGATTGGCAGCTGCACCGCTCGCAGTCCCGAAACTGAAGGCCATGTCTCGCGCTGTAGGGAGGCGGAAACAGTGGAAATCGCTCACAAGTTGTTAATACTGTCGCTGCAATGTAGTGGTGACAGGAGAGCGAATTTCCCGCCTCTCGGAATTTTTTTTTTTTTTTTTTTTTTGTTCCAGTTGACAAACAGGTTTCTGTGTCTCACCGCTCTACCGCCACTCAGGTCCCATCGTTAGCCGCTGCGCATAGTGGTGTGCAGAACTCCGCGCATGCGCTAATTCAGAACGGTCATCCGCTTCCGGTGTTCTACCGTTGTGCGCGTGCTCCTTACGGGTTGCTGCAGGCAACTCTGAAGCAGTGTCAACAACTGATGAGAGTAGCAGACAGACAGTTATTGAAATAGCTGCAGGTTAACGATCTCTCTCTTTTAGTAGTGGAAGGACAG